>NC_081569.1:134348438-134397223 GCF_022355385.1 Mustela nigripes
GGGGGGGGGGGGGGGGGGGGGGTGTCACCGCCACACCATTCAGGAGGAACGCCAAGAACTAGCACTCTTCTCAAGAACAACTCTGTCGTCAGGAATTCGAGCACATTCCACCGCTGAGAGCATCAGCGTCTTCCGCTTTGGAAGCCAGAGCTTGCTAGGGAGGAGTATTCATCCCCATCTGGGGCCTTACCTGGAGGCAAGCAGAGGGCTGGGGAGCAGAATGCCCCCAGGGCTCGAATCCCAGCCCTGCCCTGCCTACAAGCAGCCCGGTGACCCGACAGTGTCCACATCTAAAAGGCAGGACAACTAGTCATCCCCATAGCACATGGGACAGCCTGGGTAATTTAGATGAGAGATTTTCTTTCAAGGGCTTTACAGACCACTCCCAAATGTTACCTGTATCGTTGTGATCTTATTATCAGGATACCGGAGGCTCTAGCAGAGCAGACTGACTTCTACTGAAGGTTTTCTCTACTCAGTCCTGGACTGAGTCTTGATGCCAGGCCTGGCTGACAGTCCCACCCAGGGAGGCTGGTCTGGACTGTCCTTGTTGCGGGGGGGGGGGGGGGGGGGTAATCTGTCCTGCTGGGAATGCTACTGGGCCCCCCAGAGATGGCACAATTGGTTGGCTCCGTGGGCTCCCCGCTGGTGACCAACCCACCCTGCTCACCTGGGCCCCGCTGCATTCAGTGTAATACACCCCAGTAGCACCACCCTCCCCTCAAACCTAGGATCCCCAAGGAGCCGGTGGCCGGAGCACGTGGGCTTGGGCACAGAGGAAACGCACGCCACCTGGCGTCGCAGATTCCGTTGCTACTCTGAGGGTGGACAGCGCATCTGGGAAGAGCACCCAGGCAGACTCCCCCGGATGACCCAGAGGACTCAGAGAGAGCTTCGGTGGTTTTCCAGGTGAGGCACACCTTGTCCCCACGACATCTTTCACCAGGACGGCTTAAAGCCAGGGGCTCCAAGATGAGGGTCCCCAGACCAGCAGCCTCAACCTTCCCAGGAAACTTGACACTGATACAATCTCCGTCCCCTCAGCCTCACTGGTTCAGGGCCTCCAGGGAGGCCACCAGCTGGCTGAAGACGCCCTCCCGAGGATTCTGGGGCCACTCCGGGCTTGCATCCGATGGGCCGCACCTGGTCGTGTATCACCGGGAGCTTTCCATCTGCCGACACTCGGGACTCACACCGGAGACTTGGATTCGACTAACGCTGCCCCAGCAGTGATTTTAAGTATTTAAAAAACACCAGAGGATTTGCAGGGCAGTGAAGCCAGACGGGACTATATGGCCTATGGTATTATGGTGAGATACACTAAGGGGTACGCATCATCACACATTTGCTAAAACTCACAGGAATGGACGCCACCAAGAGCAAACCCCCATGAAAAGTGCGGACTCTGGGGGATTATGATGTGGCAGGTTTATCCCTCTGGCGGGGCGGGGTGCTGGTTGTGGGGAAGCCCGTGGGGCTGGAGGACTGATCATACACAGCCCCACAAGCTCCCAGGCGGCCGTTATCCCCCCTCGTCAGTGGAACCCGGGCTGATGCTCGGAAGGGAGGCAGGAAAGCCAGGCTTCAGAGTCGGCAGGTAAGACCACACAGGTCGTCAGCCATCAGAGAAGATGCCAGAACGAGGGGAAGTCATACTCATGAATGTAGGAGGGAGAGGAGTGCGGAAGAAAGTGAGGAATGGCTCATTCTTTCCAACTTTGCTTTTAATATCTTGCTTCCCGGCATCGGCCTTAACCCCTCCCTCTGGGGTAGTCAGTGCGTCAAAGGCTGGTCTGAGAGTCACCCCACCACCTGGAGTCAACCGAAATCCCCACCTGCTAGCAGGGGAAACTGAGCGTGGCACCCGCGTGTCCCGCTTTAACCCCAGTCTCCGCATCTGTAATGCCTCGTGAAGGTGCGAGGGGGGGATACAGGGCCTGGCACACAGTAAAAACAGGTCGCTGTAAGCTGGCCGGTACGACCTGGAGCCATGCCGACTCCACAGGAAAGAGCAATCAGACGGTGTTCTCACCTCCTGCCCGCACCCCCTCTCTGGCTAGGAGGCCAGAGTTAGAGAACAGAAGAGGGTGTCCTCTCTCTCCACGACTACGTTACCACACACACGCCGGACACACTGTAAAAGAAACCCCCTTCATTCCACAAATGCTCCCAGAGCGGCTGCTCCGGGCCAGAGGCAGGGACAGGCCACAACTTGCACTCCTCTGAACAGTGGGAGACGTCCCGGGAAGAGCGAGGACAACGTTGCTGAGGCTACTGGCTTCCTGTCATGGGAGCCTCTATCGTCAGCAGCAAGGGGACCATCTTCTCCCAAAGGGAACCTCGGGAGGAAGGACCCTCAGTCCTGCTGCCTGAGAACCTATGTTCGAGAAAGAACCCAAGGGTACGTATTACAGAAAATGGCACACCTGGGGCGCCTGGGTGGCTCAGTCGGTTAAGCCTCTACCTTCGGCTCAGGTTGTGATCTCAGGGTCCTGGGATCGAGCCTCGCATTGGGGCTCTCTGCTTGGCGGAGAGCCTGCTTCTCCCTCTCCTTCTGCCCTTCCCCCCACTTGTGCATGCTATTTCTTTCTCTAATAAATAAGATCTTTAAAAAAAAAAAACAAATTTCACATGCCCTGCCTACTGTAGCTTTTTTTGTCTTTTATGTTTTATAAGCATTTTATTCCTGTCCAACATATGATAAATAAGAAGGCATGTACCACGAGGGAGCAGCTTGAATATTCAGAATGATCCCCAAGATCAAGGCTGGGAAGAGAACCCTGCAGGCCCCAGTAGGATCTACCGTGTCTCCCACCCACCCAGGACCCTGTCACCAGAGGTGACCACAAGCCTGCAGACTAGCTCTCGTGTTCAAGAACTTCACTGAGGCAGCATCACGTGCCCAGCGCCCGTCCGGGTCAGCTTCTCCAGGTGCACACTCTGTCCACGGGATCAGCCACGGTGTACGTGTGGCGGCTGCTGGCTCGTTCTCGCTGAGCGAGAGAATTACATCACCCGCACGGAACACATCGAGCATGTCTGTTCTACAGCTGATGGACACGTCCACTTGGAGGTTCCCATGCCTACCGCGGCTCTGAACATTCCGTGTCTGTCTCTTGGTGGACACAGCGCTCCTTTCACTTGGGAAAACACACCCAGGGCAGAACGGTGGCGTCAAAGTTAGCACGTGGTCTGCTCCGACGCTCCAGACAAAGCCCCTACCAACCCCTCACCTGGCTTCATTTCTTTCCCTGTCCCTGTCCACCATCACACGCTTCATACCCTGTCCACCCGTTTTTGGTGCCTCACCCTTCGGGACGGGGTGCGCTTGGACAACAGGGGTTTTGTGTGTTCCCTGCACAGCAGACCCCCCAAGTCCCAACTCTGCTGGCCGAGAGCAGATGCTTTAAAAACACCTGCAGGCCAACAAAGCTTCTGCATTCTCTCCAGCACGCAGGAGCTCGGGGGAACCTCTCAGCTGGCCCCTTGGCCCCTTCTTCCTCCCGGGGGCCTGTCCACAGCCCAAGACTCCCCTCCATCATCCCCATCCAGTCCCTAGCCCCAGCAGCCAATTAAACCTTGACCAGAGACTCCCCCTGACCCCAATTCTTGCTGCACAATGTCCCTTTCCTGGGACGGAATGTAAAGGCTCCTGGGAAAAGCCCAGGCTCAAATCTTGGCTCTGCGAGAGCCGGCTGATGCAGCAGCATTCTGGGCAGCCCGCTGCAGGCCAAGCCCCCAGAAGACAGGCTGGGTTGGCGGAGCACCAGCCAGCTCACGGTCAGGGGAGAGGGCTGGGGCCACACGGCAAGCAGGCCCATGAGGCTGGGGCAGGGGAGGCCTCTGGGCGCAGGGCAGCTCCAGCAAAGCAGGGCCAAGCAGAGAGGGCCTCACAGAGAGACATCTCGGCAGCTGTCTCTTGTTGAGGTGATGCCTCTACTTCCCCAGGGAGAGAAGGCTGGGGCAGGCAGCACAAGCAGAGAAGGACTCGGGCAGAGCAGAGGGGTGGGCTGAGTGTGGAGCCTCGGATGCCGGGTCCTGGCAGGACAGAGAGGAGCAAGGGAGAGAGGTCAGAAAGATCGTGGGGTAGGATGGGGGCGGGGACATAGGACCGCCAGGCCTCTGGGCTCCGTGATGGAGGGCCTGAGGCGTTACAGACAGGTCTCCTGCCATCTCCCCGCACGGCAGATCCGGTGGCATGTGCACACCCCTGCGGCGCAGTTCCCACCGGTTCCCAGACACGCTTGGAGCAGCAAGGGGGGGGGGGCAGAAAGGGAGACCAAAGCCGTGCACTCCCCTCCCCCACCCCAAGGGAAGAGGGACCAACCTCTAGGGATGAGGTAAAGGTGGGATGGAACCCAGAGTCTTAAACACCTTGCCTGGCCCGAGGCTGGCCCTCAGTGTGGCAGCCACAGCTCTCCCTCGCACCGCCAGCCCATTCCAGAACCTTCCATGCTGCTTCAGAACAGGGCTTCTCCTCCAGAGCCTCAGACCCCAGCATCCCCATGGCAACAACCGCAAACACAGGAGCCCAAGCCTCCATGCCATAAACAACCCTGACAGGTTCAATAAATATAGATGTACTAGAGCAATTTGTGGGGAATTTATGAGAAATTAAAAATTCAGCTTGGACAGTAAACAACCCATTTCAGAATTTGCCCCACTTAAAGTTAAATAAACCGCCTGCGAGCATTTTTTAAGCGTGATGTTTCAAGACTGAAATCTGGGCCTTGCCAGGAACACTTCCTGAGGCTCCAGAGCTGGGTGCTGCTGCAGAGAGCACATCGCACATCTGCTGACCTCAGAAGGCACCTTACAGTTTACAAAGCAGCGGCCTTCACCCCCCTGCTGCCCGGTGAGGCAGTGGGGCAAGTTCGAGTAACACCACCATGATGATGAGCTTTGAAGCCGTCGAAGAGCCTCAAGCACCACCGTGACTTGCTCAAGGTCACTCACTCTGGTCAAGGTCAGAGACAGGACACAAACTCAGGCCAGTCCAAGTCCAAAAACAATGCATGTATAGCCAGTCACGTGTGCATTTACTTACTACAACACACGAATGCACCCGAGCGAGGTCTGATGTGGGGAGCTGGCCAAGTTCTCTAGAAATCTGCCCTATTTAAACAGCATCAAAGGGGGCTGCTTCAAACAAATCAACAAATTCTCACAGGCACACACCACCCAGGGGGCAGGCGGGCCCAGATCCACTGTCTTCAAGATGAAAGACTCAGAAATAAGCAGACAGAGATGGAGAGAGCGTACCCTGGCTTCCTGCAAAGACAGAGATTCACACGAGGGGAGAGTGAGACAGAAGGCCAGAGATCCCATCAGGAGCCTCAGCCTGTTTCACGGAGAAGGAACCAGAACCCGGCCCAGCTGCATGACAGGCAGTGAGCCCAGGGCTCCTGCTGCCTGGGTCCTGGGACCCCAGGAGCCAGCCACCCTGACTGAACGCCCTCCCCCACCGTGAGCGACACACATCCTGGGAGCACCTGCAGGTACCCCCCTGGTCACTCTCCCAGGCTTGAGGGCTCTGTGACCCGAGTTTCTAGTTCAGCAATACACAAATCGCCTCAAGATCAAACAGGCGGGGGAGACTCGCCAGCCCTGGGCACGCTGTGCTGACAGGAGCCTTCCCATCTCCCGCTCCCAGGTCGGGTAGAGGCCCCGTGCCCTGCTCCTCTGATGCGGCCCTCGGTTGTCTGCCCTTGGTAGGGGGTTGGAGACGGGGCTATCTCGGTGGTCCCAGGGGGCATCACAGGGGCCTGAGTGAACCCCCAGGAATAGAAGGCATGGAGGGGTGAGCCCCTAGTCCCAGTCCTCCAAGCGTCCGCCCTCTCGATCACAACCGACAGGACCAGAGAAAATGGGCCTGTACCCTAACAGCCACAGAGGCACGGGGGAGAGTCAGACAGGACCCTCAGAGCAAGGGCATCACGCTAGATCCTGGCAACGACTAAGGACCCCGAGTTCCCCTCCCAACAGCCCAGGGATGGCACCTCTGCCCTGAGCGCCCCCAAATCACACAGCAGGGGAGAGGGGGGCGTGGGCCCTCCTGGCTGATCCTGCTCGCGCTCCCCTTGCTCCAGGCCTGGAGGCTGACTTCCGAGGACCACCGAGCCCCTGCATTTCCAGCCAGATCCAAGGGCAGGCTGACAGCGGGGCTGGGGGAGTTTGCCCTCCACTCGAGGCTTGGGCAGGGGCTTCAACTTCGCAGGACCACAGCCTCCCTGGGACAGGCCCTCGCCCCACAGGCCCTAGGAGCACATACAGCGCCCCACAGCTAGGTTCCAGAATCCTCTCCAGTGAAGTCCCTTCACGGGGGCTCCGCAGAGGGAGTTCAACAGGGACATGGCTGGATCATCAAACATCACGGCGTCAGAGCCACGGGAACAAATCCGGGTCAGAGAGACAAGCGTGCAACTGTTGCACAGAGCGGGCAGGGTATGAACCTTCTCACTGGCCGTGAGCGCAGGCTGGAGGGGTCGGAAGCTGGAACAGGCAAGCATCGGCATGTGGGGCCGGGGGCAGAGCTTGGGAATGGGGTGACCCTGCTCTGCTGCAAAAGCCCTCGCAAGATAGTGAGGGATGGGTCCAGGGCCGCAGTGGAAAATTCAGTAAGGGCACTGTAGGGTTTTATGGGAAACCTGGGGGGCTGGGTCAGCACGAGGGCAGGGGTGGGGAGGGTGGTGGGAGAGAGAGCTCAGGCCGTGGGGATCGAGCCCACCTGGGTTCAGACAGCAGTTAGCACTTGCTTGCTGGCTCTGTAACCTCAGACGCGTCCTTAAGCAAGTGACACAGCTGAACCTCAGTTTCCCCATCTGAATAAAGAGATCCCACCTCACAGACTGAGTCTGAGAACTCACCAGATAAAGTAAAATCATCCAAGAAAGACAGAGGAACCCAGGTTCGGCAATGATAAGGGATTAGCTCAACATCCTGTGGTCAGAATCCTCTGGGACAGGGACCCATATATCCACCCTGGAAATTCTCCTCCACGGTCTGGGCTGGGCCTGTTCCATCAGGGACAGGACGCATGAGCGGGATTAACTCAGGGCTGCATTCCACTGCCCCATCCCCCAGGGAGGCAGACAAGGAAGCGGGTTTGATAGTCTTTTCAAAAGTTCCCTCTGCAATCCCCAGTTCCCCGAATACGAACGGGCAGCTAGTCAGGGATCACTGGACATGGATTTTGTGCCAAGCTCCGGAGTAAGTGCTTTGACACTCTATCTCAATTAATCTTCTCCGCCTTAGGGTATGTGATGGACAACTCCTCCAGGAGAGGACGCTAAGGCCGAGCGCTACATAACCAGCCCCCAGACACCTATAATTGAGTGGAAAAGGCTGGCCCTGGACCACTGTGCGATGCTTGCTGCCTCTGATGGAAGCGGCACTGGGGGTGTAGGGGAGCGCCCCCGGCTCTCGGCTATGTGCTACAGTCAGAACTTCGATGGAGCGAGCAAGTGAAAATTGTGTGCAAAGAAGAGGAAAGCACCTGTGAGCGAGGGGTCCCAGAGGGGGACGGAAGGGGAACAGCCTGCAGCCCCGCTGTGCTGGGAAGAAGCAGGACTGGGGACCACCCAGGGGCCCGCCACCTCCCACCAGCACAGACTCTCTCCCTCTCCCTGGGTCAAGAAGTACACGAGGGGAACCTCCACGGATGGGCAGGGCTGCAGGCGGCCCCAGCTCCCAGCCACAGCCGCGATGGGCGGGGTGGCGGGGGGGGGGGGTGCTGAATGAGAAAGAAAGGCGTGGGGGGATGCCTGGGTGCAATTGGTTAAGTGGCAGAGTCTTGGTTTCAGCGCAGGTCCTGATCTCAAGGTCGTGAGATCAAGCCCCGCCTGGGGCTCCGTGCTCAGCAGGGAAGGAAGGAGGGAGGAGGAGGAGGAGAGGGAGGGAGGGAGGGAGGTGGGGGGAGGGGAGAGTATACACGGGAAAGAAACAGACAGACGCCGGAGTACCTGGGAACATTCAAAAATTCAGAAGAACAAACTCCAAAACAATGATGTCTTGCCATGGTTCTCTCCAACGGCTGGGTTTTTTCCCCCCAGAAGTACCCATTACTTTAATAAACTGCAAGAACAATAAATAAAATGTGATTTATTACTCATATAGCCCAGGAAATAATCGCAGGCTTGGCCCAGCGATATCGGAACCAGATACTCATGACGACGCTGTCACAGGGACGAGCCACAACCCCCACCGACACTCACGGAGGGAACTCACCAACTCTGGTTCCAGGAGAGTATCATGCAGCCACTAAGAAAACAAGCCTAAGTAGAACATTTTACAAAAGGGGAAACACTAACAATAGGGTGAGTGTGTTTGTGGGGAGCAGATTCCAAAAGGACAACAATTTTGTTTAAAATATGTAAATACATCTTCCACACCTACATACAGAGAAAAAACTCAAAAGATGTTCATGAAGCAGGGATGACGGTCATCCCTGGACCACGGGCTGCCCCCAAGGCCCTTCTGCACCTTCCTGAAGGACATCTGCAAACCCCTTCTGAAGGGTCAGACAATCCACGGGCCGGAGGGGGACAGAGTGGCAGCTCAGGCAGGCAGCCCCCTCACAGAGCCCCACGCTGTCTGGGCAGCAGGATGGCCAAAGAACGGCCCAGCCGAATCCTCTGGGCTGTGTCATGGACGGACCAGCTCACGGTCAAGGCCAAGGTCTGCCCTCATCACACCCCATAACCGCGTCTCCCTCTCCTGAGGCTATGCTGGCTGGGAGGCCCTCGTTCCCCGCCAACAAATGATAGCACTGAAGCCTCAGACCGCAAAATAAGGAGGCTGAGGCCCCGAGCTGGACTGGGGACACCCGGGTCCGATAGAAGTATGAGCCTGAAACTAGTCAGCCAGGAACAGCCAATGAGCACGAACCTCATCAGGCCCTGGGCTCAGGGCAGGACCAGGTGGGCCTCGCGCCCGTTATTAAGTTGGATCAAGTGTGCCCCTACCCCCCACTGTGCGGCTCTCCTCTCTCCCCCAGGCCAGGCTCCCCTTCCCCTGGCCACACTCCTAGGCCATTAGCTCAGTCCCAAAGGCATCCTTTCCCAACCAGGCTTCTGATGAGCCTGTCAAAACACTGTAAATAACTTATTTCCACTTGGCAGGGCTTGCAGCAAAAATACCATCCAGGCAGGGAGAAGCCAGGGAGCCAAGGGCTGCCTCCATGCCAGGAAACCCACACTCCCCCTGCCCAGGGGTCCACAAGCCCTCACCCGCCGAGCATGGGAGACTCAGGGTTGGGGCCAAACTCCTGTCCAATTCGATGGCGGGGGTGGGGGGATGGACTTCCTAAGACCCCGGGGGTCATCTCAGGAACCCAAAAACCACGGAGCTGCTGAACAGTCGTCACTACTCCCCAACCCCACACACCCAAGCCCCCTCTGCTATCCTCAAGCCACTCACACACCCCCTAAGGAGGGCCTTCTCCCCTACAGTCGCCCCATCTCCTTCACCAGTCTTGTCACCGTCTGCGAGAGGAGCTTCAGAGAAGTTGTGCCACTTGCCCTGAGCTGCACGCCACAGAGGGGCAGAGCCGGAGCCAGGGCCGCCTCCGGCCGACTCAGTCCAGGCAGGGAGCCTCCTGAGCACGAGACCCGCTGGCTTTGCCACAGCCGCCCCTGGAAGCCCACCCCACCAGCCCTGCTGCTCACTAGCGAGGCAAAGACACTCCCCATGTGGGAACCGCGCTCTCCCCGCCGGCCAGTGGGAGCACTGAGGGTGGCGCCCAGGAGGAAGGCACCAACAGGGGTCACTGCGGCCACCTGCGCTGCTGGCAAGAAGCCCAGCCCAAGGACACCAGAGCATTTTGAAATGATTATGTGGGCCTCTCAGAGGTCTGAAGCGGCCTTACGAGGGGATTACGGCCCAGAGGCCTGGGACCCCCCCCCATGTGCCCCCAGGACACCTGATCAAAGCTCCCCACCACCCCCCACACTGGACCGCTGAGCGCCTCCCAGGCGGCTCCTGCGGAGTGATGAGTGTGCCCTGCTGCACGGCCAAGTCCTGGGATCTCCTTATAGGGTGTGCTCCAGGGCCATCACAGAAAGTTCAGGAAGAGAAACACCGGCATTCCTGTTGCAAAACAGGCCTGTGTAGACGGGAAGCAAGGAGCCCAGAGCAACCAGGTCCCTGAAAGGGCTACCCGCCTGCCCCTTGTACAGGACATCAGAGACCTGGCAGGGAGGGGTAAGATGGGGCTGTGGTGATGCCCCTGCGGAGTTCTCCCGGTGGGGGTGGGGGCTCAAGGGAAGAGAGAAAGAGCCAAGTCACAGCTCCGGATTCGCAAAAAATGTGGGGAAAACCCGTGACACCTCAGCTGTGCACAGTACTCCGGGGACCTCCCCACAAGGCAAGGCTGATCTAGCACACCCAGGAAGTGGGGCAGGGGCCTTATGCAGCCAGGGTGGGGGGCTGAGCACTGTCAGAGGTGGCGCCTTCACCCCATGGTGGCTGGACTCAGAGAGGCAGAAGAGGAAAGAGGTCAATGAGCCTGGGCCCTTGAATGCACCGCAGGCAGGGCCAACTCTGCTCTGCCCCCCAATGATACCCCCAACCAGGCCGCCCATGCTCCCGCACAGAGAAGAGGGCCACAGGCCACCAGAGCCAGGAGGAGATCGGTGAGCCGGGACGCCGCTGGCCCACAGCAGAACACCACCCCTGTAGGCCCTTCTCTAAGCGAATCGAGAGGGCCTAACCCACACGGTAACGTTTCTGGCTGCTTTTCTTGGGATAAAAATCAAGCAAGGAAGATCCTTTTATTCTGGCTCATCTACCTATCCAATCACCCAATGAATTTAGACTCATGCTGATTTCCACAGGCCCCGAAGGACCTTATCCCTGTCACAACCCCGAGGCTGGCCCCATTATTACTGCCAGCTTGTAAATGACGCAACTGAGGCTCACAGGGGGTCGGTGCCAGGCCTAAGTGTGCTGGACACGGCTGGCTGCAGCCCAACATCCATTCTCCTCTTCAGTAACAGAATCCCAGGTTCATGTGAGGGGACAGACAGCGTGCCCAGCAGAAAGACCATACTTCCCAGCCTACAGGCCATCAGGCATTAAAAAGCTTGACTCCAACCAAGGCCGGCATAGGCAGCAACATAACATGGGATTTCTAAGGAGGTCACCTAATAAGAACAGACTCAGGTGCGAGGTGGGGTGCCCTACTCCCTTACTGCCTTCCTATGACCTGGGATGTAATCACAATGGCTGGAGCTCCAGCAGCCACTTTCAGCAAGGAGGCCAGCTTCAGCCCAAAAGACAGTGTAGCACAGAGGAAAAAAGAATTCTTTACTATTCTATGGAGCCCCCCCACCTGCCCGAGGTTAGCCTGCATCCAGCTTCTGCAGCACGGAGAGAAGTAAAGATTTTATTTAGGCTGCTGTTATTGCCAATCTGCTACTGGCAACTGAATACCAATCCTGATGGCTCCATAAGGAAGCTGCAGGTAGACGGGTGTGGGGAGAATGGGAGCTGGCCAGGCAGAGATCCCCACCCCAAAACAATATCCTTGCATGAGACTCACAGAGAATGTGCACAGGCCACCACCTTCCTGCTCGTCTTACAATTCTCTATCTTCATCCACATCAAGACGATGAGTTCCTACTTGTGATGCTGACAAGGTGCTTCAGTAGGAAGGAAGGTTCAATCCTCCCCATGGCTCTTCCTCCTTCTCCAGAGGTCAGATTTCTTCTCTGGGGCAGTGAATCCCACTTCCCTGCAAGCACCAGCCCCCAGAGGCTCAGAATGACCCTGGTGAGCACTCACAGCCACAGGCCCAACAAGAGACATTACAGCCCCCCTCTGCTCCTCGCCTTGATTTACTTCTTCTGTGGTACTAACTCTTCCTTTGGGGAGAAAGAGAACACAAAGCACATAGAACACTAAAAGGGAGGAACTTCCTAAACTATAAAATTAACGAAAGCAGCTCATTCTTCCTTGAGAGAAGCTAAAATGGCAAATTATCTCATAAGTGAGCACTTCATAGGAACAAGAAAAACTCTTCCAGCTCACGTACACTTTCTGACCTTTCGAAACGGGACTCCATGAGGGGCGCCTGGCCGACTCCACAGGAAGAGCACTCAACTCCTGATCTCTCTAGGTGGTGAGTTTGCGCCCCATGCTGGGTCTGGCCATTATGTAAATAAATAACTAAGTAAACTTGCAAAACAAAATGGTGCTACATGGCACATCTTCCTGTTGCTGAACAAGAAATGCCAAGATCCCTCAGCCGGCCTCTGCCTTTATACATCATCAGGCACAGATTAAGAAGCTTCCACAATACACGAACACGTCCTTACTGTATTTCCTTGGTTCAAGGGTACCATCAGTCAGAACCATCACATTAAATGTTCGTTAAAAGGTTTCTAAGCAGGTACTGGAGATCCAAAAGACAAAAAAAGGGTATGTTAGTACAGACATACAAAACCAATGGAGAAGCTCATGCTGATTATTTCTAGAGAAGAAGATGACAGGAAACTTTGCCAATTCATTTATTTCTGTAATATTTAATTATTTTTCCACTGATGTCCAAAGAGTTTTTGATAACGTGCACCTGTAAGCCGAACACCAGGGGGACAGATACCCCAGAAGAACAAGGTGTGATCCATGGCCCTAAGGAGGTTCCAGAGAAGGGGGAAAGGCCCCCACGGTCCGTGATTACACCATGACGTGGGAGCTTTGGCGCCCAGGAGGTGGGCTCATGGGGTATGTAGGGGCCCATGGGAGGGAGGGACTCTCTAGGCTTTGTGGAGCTAGTGGCCGTGAGCTTGCTCAGACAGACCAGCAAGCGCTGGCCAGATGGACCAGGAAGAGGAGCGTGGTGGGCTACCCAAGGAGGGTGCAGGGGAACCAGGCCTCGCCACAGGGACACTGGGACGCTGCTTGGGGTACTTTGGGTGTCTCTGAGGAAGTGGCCCGGGCTGAGTTCCCTGGACTGGGCAGCAAGTCTCAAGGGCTTCATGGACCCCCCTCAAGGAACGGGTCCTGCCCCCTGGGGCTGCAGCCGAGCTGGGACAAGACGGGGCTTGTCAGAAAGAGCGTTCCGGCAGCTCAAACAGCAGACAGACAGGCGGGCGGGCCCAGGAGAGAGCTCTAGACACTGCAAGAAAGTTGCTCCCAGGAAGCGCTGGTTTCAGAACGATGCAGAACCGGGAGCGGGACGCAGGAGGTCACACGTGGACTGTGTGTGACACCAGTCGGCTGGGTTTTCTCTGCCTGTGCTAGCTGAGGGACTAGGGCGAGCCCTTTCTGACTCAGTTTCCTCATTTGTAAAGCGGGGATAACAAAAGTTTATCTGTTCAATCGTGCTAATAACAGTACTGACAGTTCCTCACTGGTACAGGGGTGAGATGAGTTAACACGGGAAAGTGCTCACAGAAGTTCCTGAACCCCAGCAAGCCTGTGCTCACATCTGCCTTGATCCCCTGCCCCACCCCTTCTCAGGGGCCAAGGAGCCTCAAGGACCTGCCCCAGCATGGTCCTCCCCCCACCTCCAGGGAGCCAGAGACTAGTACAGCACAGGGGGCAGTCATGGTAACCTCGAGGCAGTGTGGCAAGTCCATCCCTGGGTCCCCCCGACCCAGACTTCTAGCGGGGACCCAGGCAAGGCATTTACAATGCAGTAAACAACCGAGTCTGCGCTGAGCCTCAGTCTCTAAACCACGGGGCTCCGCACGCCAGGAGATCTTGATGCCTTACACTCAGGAACGCCATATCAAAGACAGAACCCGGGATGTGACCGACACCCACAGTAGCACTGTTCGGAGCCCCAGACCAAAAACCACGAGAGCCTGAGGCCCTGGGACGGAAAAATGGGTTACAGACACTGGGGACAGCGTGACCGCGGAAAACAGATACCACCCCCGGAACGGTCAGTTCCAAGGTGACAAACAGCCCACGCACATGCTCGTCCATCCCCCAGACGACACAGAAACGTCCCACCCAGATGCACATGATAAGTAACAAATAGCATATTTTAGGTAACGGTATGAGAAGAGACTAAAATAACTTTTCGATGATTATCTCTGAGCTGTTATTTTTTTTAAAGCTATATACAGAAGAAGGAAACTGGACCATTCTCTCACAACATACACAAAGATAAACTCGAAATAGACGAAAGACCTCAACGTGAGGCAGGAATCCATCAGAATCCTAGAGGAGAACTTAGGCAGTAAAACCTCTTCAACATTGGCAACTTTTGTGACTTCATCAAGATCAAAAACTTCTGCACAGCAAAGGAAACAACAGCAAAAGTCAACAAAACGAAGAGGCAACCCACGGAATGGGAGAAGATATTTGCAAATGACACTGCAGGAAAAGGGCTGATATCCAAGATCTGTAAAGAACTTCTCAAACTCAACACACACAGAACAGATAATCACGTCAAAAAATGGGCAGAAGACATGAACAGACACTTCTCCAAAGAAGACATACGAATGGCTAACAGACACATGAAACAATGTTCAGCATCATTAGCCATCAGGGAGATTCAAATCAAAACCACGTGGAGATACTTAGTACCTTACAGCAGTTAGAATCGCCAAAAATTAACAAGGCAAGAAACAACAAGTGTTGGCAAGGATGTGGAGAAAAGGGAACCCTCTTACACTGTTGGTGGGAATGCAAATTCATACAGTCTCTTTGGAAAACAGTATGGAGGGCGCCTGGGTGGCTCAGTCGTTAAGCATCTGCCTTCGGCTCAGGTCATGATTCCAGAGTCCTAGGACTGAGGCCCATGTCAGGTTCCCTGCTCCACTGGAAGCCTGCTCTCCCTCTCCCCTGCTTATGTTCCCTCTCTCTCTGTCAGACAGATAAATAAAATCTTATAGAAAAGAAAAGGAAAACAGCACAGAGGTTGCTCAAAAAGTTATAGGTAGAGCTGCCCGATGACCCAGCAAGTGCACTACTGGGGATTCCCCCCAAAGACACAGATGTAGTGAAAAAAGGGGCATGTGCACCTCAATGTTCACAGCTGCAATGTCCACAATAGCCAAACTATAGAAGGAGCTGAGATGCCCTTCAAAACACAAACGGATGGGGCGCCTGGATGGCTCAGTGGGTTAAGCCTCTGCCCTCGGCTCAGGTCATGATCCCAGGGTTCTGGGATTGAGCTCCACATGGGGCTCTCTGCTCAGTGGGGAGCCTGCTTCCCTCTCTCTCTCCTGCCTCTCTGCCTACTTGTGATCTCGGTCTGTCAAATAAATAAATAAAATCTTAAAAAAACATACACAAATGGATAAAGAAGATATGGTCCATATATACAATGGAGTATTATGCCTCCATCAGAAAGGATGAATAGCCAACTTTTCTATCAACATGGACAGGACTGGAAGAGATTATGCTGAGTGAAATAAGTCAAGCAGAGAGAGTCAATTATCATATGGTTTTGCTTATTTGCGGAGCGTCAGGAATAACACAGAGAACAGTGGGTGAAGGAGAGAAGTGAGTTGGGGGAAATCAGAGGGGGATACGAACCATGAGAGACTGTGGACTCTGAGAAACAGACTGAGGGTTTCAGAGGCGAGGGGGTGGGGTGACGGGTGAGCCCGGTGGTGGATATTAAGGAGGGCACGGATTGCATGGAGCACTGGGTGTTATACACAAACAATGAATCACACAATACTCCATCAAAAACTAATGATGTACTGTATGGTGACTAACACAACATGATTTAAAAAATAAATAAATATTTATGAGAGCGAACATGAGTGGGGGAGGGGCAGGAGAGAGAGAAAGAGAGATTGAGAAAGAGAGAGATTGAGAAAGATTCTCCATCAGATTCTGCATTGAGTGTAGAGCCTGCCACAGGACTTGATCTCACTGAGGTCACCGCCTGAGTTGAAACCAAGAGTCGGACACTTCGTCGACTGCACCACCCAGATGTCCCCAGCCTTTCGTTTTTAAGCCTTTCCTTCCCAAGATTTCAAAAACGAGCACGTATTACTTAAAAAGTAAAAGAATAATCAAGAATTTTTTTATCTGTGGTTCGTTTTTAACAGACACAGACACTCAGGGCCTGCCCTGTCCTGTGTGGACAGCTCAGTCCTTAATCCGATCACCCGGTAGACGGAGCACACAGCGGGGCCAGGCCCTGCGCTCCCCAGAGTCAAGAAAGTTCTGGTCCAGAAGGAGCCCTCAACTCACAGCTCCAGCTGGGCACGGCGGGGCCCAGAGGGGGGGGGTCTGCTGGGAGAGCAGGAAGGTGTCACAGGCAAGGTGACACCTGGGCACGTCTAGCAGCACAAATGAAAACACGGCAGCGGGGAGGGCAGTGCCAGCTTGTCAGCCCATGAGTCAAGCCTCCCGGTGGCCTGTGAGGCGGAGTGGACAGCAGAAGCGGCTCCTCTTGGTGCTGGCTGTGCCCTCCCGTCGGTCCCCCTCTCACCACGGGGTGGTGAGTCACGGTCCCCCCTACAGGGATCCCCCAACTGCGCCGGCATGCTGCACCCGGCTGCATGGGGTGGATGGGGGGTTTCCAGCAGCTCTGGGCCGGGCACTCTGACCAGCCCCGGACCACGTGCCCCCGGCCAGCGGACCCCACTTTGGGCAGCAACACCCCAGGCGACCTCACCTCCCAGCAGCCTTGAATCCGGCGGCAACTTTCAAGGCAGAATCTTTGCTTCTGGCTCTCAGGGTTTTCCTTTCTGTCCCTCCCTATCCCCCCCACCCCCCCGCTGCCCCCGCACATCTCTTTGCTCATATGTGGAAGTACTGGGGGGAGGGAGGCGGGGGGGGGGGGGGCAGGGCGGAGGGACCAGGAAGCCCCAGGACACACCGGCACCGGCTTCCCCAGCAGGGGCGCTTTCTGTCTTAAGGACAAGCTCAAGTTGAGTCAGTGAGTCGAAGGCCGGCGAGAGAACACCCCAGCACGGAGGCTCCCAGGCCTCTGAAGCTGCACAGGACTGCCCCGACCCCAGAGACAGTTTCTATTTGCGACAGCGAGCCTAAAAACTCAAGAATAAAAATAGACCTGACTGAACGGAAACCAGTCGGCAGAGACAGAGGCAGCAAGCGGCATCTCCTGAGCATTTTCCCACGTTGTTCTCCCAGAGGCCACCGCTCCTGAATGGCTCCTAAAAGCACCCGAGGGGAGCAGACCCAGATGGACAGAAGGCTCCCCCCGCCCCGTGGTGACATTATTGGAAAAAATAGTCACATACATTTGTCTAACACTGTTACACATAGTACCCTAAGTAAAAGTGAATGAAGATAATTTTCAATGTCTTAAAAAAAAAAAAAATGCAAACACCTACATTCAAAAGTTAAGAAAAAAACAAAAAACAAAGTCTCTCTTTAAAAAGCAATTAGGGGGGCACCTGGGTGGCTCAGTGGATTAAAGCCTCTGCCTTCAGCTCAGGTCATGATCTCAGGGTCCTGGGATCAAGCCCAGCATCAGGCTCTCTGCTCAGCGGGGAGCCTGCTTCCTCCTCTCTCTCTGTCTGCCTCTCCGCTTACTTGTGATCTCTGTCTGTCAAATAAATAAATAAATCTTTAAAAAAAAATAAAAAATAAAAAGCAATTAGGGGGGCGCCTGGGTCAGGGGAACAGCTGACTCATGACCTCAGCTCAGGTCTCCATCTCGGGGTCGTCCGTTCACGCCCCGTATTGTGCTCCATACTGGGCATGGAGCCTACTTTTTAAAAAATTAATGAATAAAAAATAAATTAAAAAGGACTTCAGCTCAAATCCACAATAGTTAGAAACACCAAAGTGTTACTTGGATGGGGTGCTGTGGGGTGGGGCAAACATATCACATTTTTTTTAAGATTTTTATTTATTTGTTTGATAGAGATCACAAGTAGGCAGAGAGGCAGGCAGAGAGAGAGAGAGGAGGAAGCAGGCTCCCTGCCGAGCAGAGAGCCCGATGCAGAACTCAATCCCAGGACCCTGAGCTCATGACCTGAGTTGAAACAGAGAGTCGGAGGCTTAACTGACTGAGCCACCCAGGTGCCCCCAGACCACGTTCTTCACACCAGGTGACGTATTTTTCTAAGCAGCACTGCTCACCTACAGCTGTACCCCACCTCCCCCCAAAACCACGCTGTTCATACAAAGGATGAGTGACAAGAAACCTATATCCCTTAAGCTTCTGTCAGGTGTCTTCAGTCTTGTGTGGTGAGTGTCCTCTCCTCTTAAAGACGATGGAAGTGGGATCGCACACAGTCAGAAAACAGGCTAATGGGAACTCAAACCCAGGTCTCTGGGCTCCATGGGGTAAGGGTCAAGCACAGCCAGGAACAGCCTGCATCCCAGCAATGGAACCCAGTGACCACGGAAATGTTCTGCACAGAGTCCATTTCCCAATCCCATGGCCACCCTGCCTCAGGTGCTGGGGGTCTGCTGTCAGAGGTCAGGGTCAGAGCCACACTCTGGAGCCTTCAGAAGCCCCCACCCACGAGGAGGGGGCTGGAGAGTTGCCGTGGGCTCTTCTGCTGCAAGAAGGTCAGGCCCCAGTAAACACCAAAGCAGCTCACATTCCCACAGCCCCTGACACTTGGCTCCAAAGCACCAGGGGTCCACCCCTCCGGGGCCGCGATCACCTGGAAATAAAGTCTATGGAGGTCACCGAGACAGGCTGGTGGCAGAGGGGACCCAGCTGGGGAGTGATCATTAGATGCCTTTAACTGTGTACCTTTTAAAATTATTTCTGAACCACTGAAAATATTACCCAAGTAACACATTTTTGAAAAGTACATTTTTCAAAGCCCAACAGAGAACTGAGCACCTGTGAGCCCTGGAAAGAAGCACACGGCTTGGCCAGCGGGCTCTCCCTCTGGCCTGAGTGAGGAAGCCCGCTCACTCCTGAACTCACGTTGCCTGGATTCAACGAACCTGCGCGAACCAACCCTCCCTGCGAACCAACCCTCCCTCCCCGGCCGCTCCCCTTCCCGCAGCACACCCACCGTTGCTCTGGGAGGGTGACCCTTCCCTCCCCCCTCCCCGGCCACATCCACCCCCACCTTACCACCTGTCACCCCAGGCTCCACCACGGAACTAATTCCAGCCAGACCCCGTCAGGGCCACCACCACCACCCCAGGCCACGGCCCCAGGCTCCTTCCAGAAGACCCAGCACTCCACCCTCTGGTCCAGTCTTATCTGTTGCCCCTGTGCCCTCCTGGGAGATCTTCTGCCGTGGCCTCTAACTGCGGCACACACCTCTCCCACACAGAAGCCCTTCAATGCCCTCCGAACCAACGCCCCGTGAATAGCTCATGGGCTCTCTTTAGGTCTGGTCCTGCCGCCTTCTCCAATCTGGCCACTTGCCAACTCCTACAGGGCCAAGGCCCCAGTGCTTCCAAACCCCTCACCGTCAACAGACCCTCTTGCCCACCTTCTGGGCCCTTGCCCACCTGTGCTCCCCGCCTGCGATGACATTCAAGTCCCTTACTCCCCATCCGCACCTGGGCCTGCTGTATCCTGTACCAAGAAGCATCAAGTTCCCAACATGGCCTTCCTCACCCTTTGCCCACCCCCTCCCTTTAACTGGCCCCTCCTGTGTCCTCACGGGCCGCCAGCACAGAACAGACAAGCCTCAGAGCACCCCAGAGCTCGCCCATGAGCTCGGGGACAGTCCCCGTGGCAGCCCCCACCCAGATGCGCAGCACACAGTCTCCAGCTCTGGCCATCCTTCCGTCTCTTTCTCCGTCTTGCCCTTTCTGCCGGACAGTCTCACCCAACCTCCTTTCCCAGATGGCGTGCCCGGAAGCAGAGAAAATGCATGCACAAGGCACTCAGCATCCCAAACACGTGACACTCTGGAGAAACCCGGAGTGAAGGCCTGCTGCCTGCCCTTGGCTCTCCGGCAATCCGGGGACCCTCAGTCCCATCCTGGTTCCCTGAGAAATGACGGTGGCTCCAGAGATGGGCCTTGGCCAGGTCAGAATTCTCAAGGAATTCGGAAGGGGACAGTGAACTCCGCCAGGTAGCTGGCTGTACTTCCCACACTTCCAGTTTGCTCCTCTGCATTTTATTTTTTTTTTTTTTTAAAGATTTTATTTATTTATTTGACAGAGAGAAATCACAAGTAGATGGAGAGGCAGGCAGAGAGAGAGGGGGAAGCAGGCTCCCTGCTGAGCAGAGAGCCCGATGCGGGACTCGATCCCAGGACTCTGAGATCATGACCTGAGCCGAAGGCAGCGGCTTAACCCACTGAGCCACCCAGGCGCCCGCTCCTCTGCATTTTAAAATACAACTCCATCTCCCTCCCCCACAACCGGTCCTCTGCTTCTCCCCCTGCGCTCTACAAACACCTGGTGGAAAGCCCCAGAGGCAGGGGGAAGGATGCAAAACAGCTTCCCAAGGATGCGGAGGCTGGAGGCAGCGGGCTGGAGGCAACGGCATGTGCTGTTCTGTCTTGGTCTTCTTCCATCAGATTCAGGGCTGCCCTAGCAAGGGGCAGGGGGGTTCAGGGACAGAGAATCTCCCAGGCTTCCGTCCCAAGCCTCCCCGCAGATGGATCAGGTCAGAGAGGAAAATGCTCCCCAGGTGACAGCTTCCTGCTTGGCCCTCAGCAGAGCCCCAGGCCCATGCCCCACACCCACCCCCCCAGGCCACAGATGACCCAAGTGGCCAAGACAGGTTTGCTCCCAACAAAGCCTCCCTGGGTGGAGAGACGGTGACGGCTGTGCCCTGGTCGTGGTTGGCACTTGGGTGTTTCTAGCAATCTCTGTGTTGCAGAAGCAGGAGGAGAATAGCCTGGGGGCAGGCGAAGCCCTGGTCGGGACCGTGGGCTTGAACCCGCCTCTCAGCCTGGTTCTGTGAGGCGGACGAGGCTTAGAGCCAACAGCCAGGCTCACCCTGCCTCCTCAGGGCAGCCTTCCTGACCCAACAATCTCTTCCAGACGGACGACAGCAGAAGGCGCCAGGCTGTGACCTGTGTGAGTCCCCCACACCTGGGGCCCGGTACACAGCAGGTCCCCAGAAAGATCTGCTGCCAAAGGGAGAGCCTGGAGTTCCTAACCCACACCTGCTGGCCAGCAGGGGCCTCCTCTCAGTGGTCAAGAAAGGCCCGAAATGGTGAGTCAGAGGCGTGTGGGCCCAGCATCTTCCCTACAGTAACACGAAGGAAGAAACTGAGGAAATCGGCTACCTGCAACCATCAGTCACCACAGGCAGCCCCTCAGGACGAAGGGGATGGGGGCAACTTGTCCCAGATCGTGCTCAGCTCTCCCCTTGTCCTCCTGCCTGAGCCCCAACACGAAGCACGAGGCATGACTCTTTGGCCCCCCTGGACTCGGGGCTTCTCATGCCGCATGAGCAGAGAGAACGGCAGGTTTTCCTTATCAGAGCATCTACCTGGCCTCACAGAGCCAGCCTGGGGGAGGCCGGTCCGCCTGCAGACAGACCCACAGCGAAGGCCTTTCTGTCTCCGTGGATGCTCGGGCGGTGGAGTGTGAGCGGCCCAGGCTGAGGGAGGCCTATGGATGGGCTGGGGGCCAGGCCACTGGCCCCTCCAAGCTGGTACCTGCCTCAGAGCCCACTTCTGAGAAGCCAGTGGGGTAATGTTCAAAAGCAATGGCCTTCACTTCGGAGCCTCCAGAATAAATGTTTAAAACTATGCATCCATTTGTACATTTGCAAGCTGACATCGAAAATTTCTCATCTAAGTTTAAATACTTGTAGAGGATGTAATTTCCAACATATTGTAAATATTAACATTTCAAAATAAAACTGTTATTGTTTCTCTTTTAAATGGATCCAGTGGAATTTGAGACCCGCCGACATCCACCCTGCAGTTACCGCGTCCGCTCCTTCCCGAACCCTTGGAAATTTAGGAAAGTTCCTTTTGCCTCCTCAAATTCCAATTTCCAACCCACAGCCCTCAGTGTCTTTCGTGTTTAAAGGCTTTTTACTGAGAAGTCTATCTCACTATGAGGCAAAATAAATAATAATAACAATAAGGCTATAAATGCTTTAATTTTTTAATTTCATGTGACCATCAAGCTGTCAGAAATTTTCTTCTGGACTGAATTATTATTAGAATTACACTTAGTACATAATTGATCCCTGTGACGGAAACCCTACAAACTGTATAAGGAATAAACATAAAACATTAAACCCTATTAGAAATGCATCTCACAAGAGAGATGAACAGGAATTTTTTTTTAATTTTATTTATTTATTTGGCAGGCAGAGATCACAAGTAGGCAGAGAAGCAGCAGAGAGAGAGGAAGGGAAGCAGGCTCCCTGCCCAGCAGAGAGCCTGATGCGGGGCTCGATCCCAGGACCCTGAGACCATGACCTGAGCCGAAGGCAGAGGCTTAACCGACTGAGCCACCCAGGCGCCCCCAAACAGGAATTTTTAAGAAGTATTTCATGTATCCATGGATGAAGGCAGAGCTTACTGTCCATTGTATTTTTCAGTTTCTTACAGCTGCAAGTGCTGAAACCACTTCTTCAAGCAAATAAAAAGATGGAAGGAGATGTACACAGCAAGTTCTCTGAATTCCTTTAAAATGACGTGCCACGAATTACCATCATTGTTATCAAAAATCATTCCCAATGTTCTATCAGTGGACAACCAAATCAGATCCTCCTGCAATGCTGCTACAAGACAAGAAATGGAGAAACCTCACCTGTCCTGGGATCGCAGTGACCAGCAGCCTCGAGGCCTCGGCGGCCTTGATGCCCCAGGGTCCCATCTGCTGGGGACAATGTAAAGAACAAGCTTCCCATGTGCCCACTGCTTTACCCAAATTAACTCAATGATGCCTCACGTGATCCCCAGGGACAGGCACAACTATTATCTCCATTTTACAGATGGGGAGACTGAGGCTCTGGGGGGTTAGGCGACTGGCCCACGATCACACAGCCACAAAGATGAGCCCAGGGGATCCTGACCGTCACTGCTAAGGGCACTGGCTCCACAGAGATGGGGGGAGGGCTGTGGGAAGGATGTAAGGAAGGAGTGTTTACAAGCACCTTCCCAAGCACGTGGGCCGCGGGCACGAGCCCATGAAGGAGCTGAGGAGCTGCACAATTTGCTTTCTGAGATGTGCGCTCACCCACGGATGCTTCTGGCAAATCAGTGGCGTCGGTGTCCGGCATACCACCATCCGCAGTCAAGGTCAACACTCACTCGGTACTACCACCACTCACCATTCCAGAGAACTGTCCTCACGCGAGGACACCGCAGGGCCTTACCAGCACTTTACAGTCATGGCTCCTGACCCTGGGCCCCAATATTCTTTTTAATAGTAGCCAGAGCCCAGAGGCGCCTGGATGGCTCAGTCATTAAGCATCTGCCTTCAGCTCAGGTCATGATCCCAGGGTCCTGGGATCAAGCTCCACATCTGGCCCCCTGCTCAGCCGGAAGTCTGCTTCTCCCTCTTCCGTCTGCCCCTCCCCCTGCTTGTGTTCCCTCTCCCTGTCTCTCTGTCAAATAAATAAATAAAATCTTTTAAAAAACAAATAGATACAGACATACAGACATACATAGTAGCCAGAGCCCAAAGGGAACTGGTTGCATGAGTCAGTTGGCTGAGTGTCTAACTTTTGGTTTAGGCTCAGGTCATGATCTCGGGGTCCTGAGACCAAGCCCTGCCTTGGACTCTGCACTCAGCAGTGGGTCTGCTTGAAGCTTCTCTCCCTCTGCCCCTCCTCTCCACCCCCCCAACTCTCTTGTGACCACACACTCTGTCTATCTAAAATAAGTAAGTCTTGAGGTGCCTGGATGGCTCAGTCGGTTGAGCGTCTGCCTTCAGCTCAGGTCATGATCCTGGAGTCCAGGGATCGAACCCCATGTCAGGCTCCCCGCCCAGCGGGGAGCCTGCTTCTCCCTCTCTCTCTGTCTCTCCTCCAACTTGTGCGCTCTCACAACCTCAAAAAATAAACGAAATATTTTAAATAAATAAATAATTACTCTTGAAGAAAAAAAAGAGGGGCACCTGGGTGGCTCAGCTGTCAAGCGTCCGCCTTCAGCTCAGGTCGTGACCCCAGAGTCCTGGGATCGAGTCCCGCATCAGGTTCCCTGCTCCTCCCTCTACCAACCCCTCTGCTTGTGTTCCCTCTCTTGCTATCTCTATCAAATAAACAAATAATATATTAAGAAAAAAAATAGTCCCCAAACCCCAGGTAATAACAGGCCTGGAAACGTTTGGTAAGTGAAACATTTAGTAAAACTAACGTGCAAAGGAGCCCCGGTTAACAGAAAAACCATGGGCTCAGGAGACACGCGGGCCAAACTCCGAGACCACCACCACCAGCCAAGTTCCCCAAGAGACATCCTGAGCCTCTTATTTCTTCAACTCTAAAATGGGTATGAAAACACTACTCCTGTCACTGAGTGGCTCACAAAAAGGGACAATGCCACTGAGGCAACGGACACAAGAAAACAAGAAACCCTGGGCGCTGGCTGACGGCATGCTCACTTCCCCCCACTTCAGTCACAGACCCCTCGGGTGCGGCAAGCACCCATTCCCGGCATCCAGGGGCCCACCAGCCCGGGCATCTGGCCCACAGAGGCTTGGCTGCTTCTGAAGAAACCAGCCAAGTAGTCTCAGCTTCCAAATTTTGCAAAGAGCCCTTCTCTGCATCTTGAAATTCCGAGTTCTCCAAACACTGGGGGACGCCAGGAGGAGGTGCAGAGAGATACATCGCAGGGGTTTTATTTTTAGATACGGGTGTGGAAAGCATCCACTTTGGGTTCTCTCTGGTCCCCAGTCACCACTTCCGCCCAAAGTGAACAACAGGCACATCAAGGAAGATCTTGCAACTCTTCTTCTGCCCGGTAAATTCTAGAACAATGGCTCCAAGTCTCTGGTTCCACCCTGCACTAAGTGGATTAAAGGTTTTAGTCTAAATCTTCCCAAGAAGCCGCGGACAACAAACACGCTATAGCCCCAGGTTTCCTTCCATCCTGAAACTCCAGGCCCTGTGCCCTCCCAACCCTCCCCTTCCTCCTGCGGCAGAGGGGAGGGGCACAGGGAGGAGCATCCCACCATGTTTGTCAGGGGTCTTCCAGGACAGGAATCAGGTATTGGGGGAAGGGCACATTTCTTCCCTTTTTAAGTAACGTCTTGGTGAGCACATGAATTCACTTCCTCTAAAACGTGCCCCCCACAGAAATTTCTGCGTGAACCCTGACAAGCACTGTAGCTAACCTCAGGGATGATTTGGAACCCTGCCGACTGCCACTACCCATCAATCAGAAACAGCCCCGCAAGCACGCGTCTTACCCCGTCCTGAATTCTGACTTACCCCCTTTTAAGGTCTAAGAAATTAAGGTCCACAGAAACCCTCTGTGCAGATCACGCCACTCTGCAGAGCCAAAATAAGCCTGGATGAAAAATTGACTGACAGCCCATGAGGGGCTTCCAGAAACCACCTCCTCCCCCAAAACCAACCTCAGCCTCCAGGTCACAAGTTCAACCCGCTCCAAGGAGGGAAGCCAGAGGAAGAACTCATTCAGCAGCCCTCCACCGGGCTCCCGCGGCTGCTGTCAGAGCGCGCACTCCATCCATCCTTCCTTCTCCAGCCAACGATCCCCGATCCAAGTCTGCCCCCAGGGGAGGCAGCCTGGGAGTCAGGAGCCACCTCACTGACTCCAGCAACTCTCCAGGAGCCAGGGGCCCACAGGCAAGATCAGATGTGATTGCACTGACAGCAGGGGGGGCGGTGCTCCTGACCTAGGGGTGCAGGGGAGAAGGGCAGGGGAGCAAGCATCGTCTCAGAGATGATACCATTTACAAGACTGGTCCGAGAAAGGAGAGGGCTCACCCCCAGAGGGCCGAGCAGCCAAGGCAGGGGCCCAGGGCGGGGGGATGTGGGGGGCCTGTACTCCCTCAGCAGAGATGGAGTGCAGACACAGACAAACCGTGGGGGGCCACAGGACCCCAGAGGCTCACTGGGTGGCCATGCTCCTGCACCCTGCCTACCCCACCCCTACCCACAGCCGCACGTCTCCCCCTGCCAGCTCCATCCACCAATGAAGCAGCTGCAACTCCACAAACCCCCGAGACCACCGACCACAACCCACGTCCTGCCAGGGCAGAAATCAGAGACTCCACACAGGGAGAAGTTCAGGAAGGGATTCAAGCACCCAGACGCTTGTGGGAGAGGCGGAGAGGGGAGCCCTAAAAGGCCCACCCACAGGAGAAAATGGCGAGGGCGTGGTCTGTACTCACCTGCACCACTTCTATCCCTCGCTTCCTGTGGAGAGAAACAAAGAAAACAAAGGTTACTCAAGCAGGCAGGAAGCATCCTTCCAGAACATTCACTAAGGCCAGCTGAAGCAGGAGGACGGGACAGCCTACGGCTGCATCCCTCAAGCGCAGTCCCCAGAACAGACCCATTAGCAACAGGAAGGTTTGTGAGCTCCTAGTCAGTCCTCAAGACCACCTCTTGGCAGAGAGAGAGAAAGAGTCATCTCTCAGGGGGACTTGCCTGTTGTTCTACAAAGACCCCAAGTTTGCCTGTTTTCCTCACAGCCGCTGTCTCCCTCTCCAATCTCAGGGCCAGCCCTTCAGGGGCACAGCTCCAACGTGGATCACCCCAGGACGCTCCCCTCCACCGCATTCACCACCGATGGTCTGACCCTCCCTCCTTGCCTCCAGCACCTCCCATGGCTCCCCGCTTCCTCTGCTATCTGGTCTAACACCTTGGCCCCGCCTCCCAGGCCTGCCTCAGTCCGCTCTCCCATGCTGCAGGAGGCCCCAAAACCCTTCAACCCTCCTCGGCTTAGTTAACACAACACCAGCAGTCTCTAGCCCCTACGGACACCCTACGCGTCCTCTGAGCCTGGTTCAACCACCACCACGGGCCTCGCCAACGTTGCTGCCAGCCTGGACCCTGCCTCCTCCACCCCACCCACAATCTCACGGCCACCCCAGCCCACTCCAGACAGGGTCCAGTTCTCCGACGGATGCACAAAGGGCCCCTGCAACTCACTCACTTTACCTCTCCCGCCCCAAGCATCTGGGCACATGGGCTGTGTCCCTTCTCCAAGCCTTGGTCCATATTTTCCATCCCAGCCTTTCAGATACGGCTCAGACCGACGCTCTCCCAGGAGGCCTTCCCCTGAACCATGACACACTCACCCGACCCACCTATCCAGAGCCAGAACAGTCCCAAGAACCAGGGAACACCACCATCCTGGCCCTTCGTTCCAAAGTCCTGATGGGCTGTCTCTGGGGGCAGGGCACAGGCATAGGAACAGGGGTCTGTAGGCTATGCTGACGGCACATGGCTATGCCCATGTGCATTTTCCTGGGAAGAGAGGCCAGGGTGCTCAGAGGAGGCTGTGCCCCGGCAAGGCTGGAAATCAAAGCAGGGACGATGGCAGGCCCAACAGCTGTGTGTACCGTGTGCCTGCTGAGGGTGCCCGCCTGGCACCCAGGCACTCCCTAAACACTCAGCTCAGGTTCCCGTGTGCAGCCTGGCCCCGCACTCAGGGGCCACACCAAACGCTTAGGCCCTGGAGGGGCTCATGGTCTAGGGGAGGAGGTAGGCACCAAGGCCCCCGGGCACCGTCACCATCCCCTCACATGACACTGCGGCGGGGATGCCTACCAACCCTCCATTTGTTGGTTGGCTCACCCGAGTGTTTCCCGGCACCTCCTTGGAGCCGGCGCCGGCGGAACCTTGAAGGGAAGCCACTACCTAAGTCAGCAAGACAGAGGGACAGACTGGTTGACGCTGCAGGATACACCAAGCCAGTCGTCCCTCAACCCGACACCCTGACATGCCGCCGGGCCCCGAGGAACCCAACCTGAAAAACCAATGGCTGATGCTTTCCGGGGTCCCCACCATCACTCAGCTTCTCCGCTGTTCCAGAACGAATGACGGCCAACACCCACTGGCTGCCATGACGTCATGAGGGGAGAGACTGGGCTCAGAGCACACCCCTGGGCCACCAGCACGCTCAGCGGGAACCCCTCAGAGCCTTGGTCTCACTCCCAGACTGTCCTTCTCCACCCGAGCATTGGTGACATGACCAGTCCACGGCCGCTTGACTCGTGACTGGGACCAGCCAGGCTGGGCTCAGAGGGACTCCTCACTTTGCCCCTGGCCCCGATCCAGGACAAAAATCTCCAACAGCTGAGGGAACAGCTCCTTGGGAAGTCCCTAAGGACAAGACTTGGGGCCACACCACGGGAAGGACAGATGGCACCGAAGGGGACAACAGGTGCATGCGTACGTGACCTGCACCAGGAGGAAAGGGCCTGTCCTGGGCTACCTCCAGGCCCTGGGTTTTCCCTGTGAGTTAATCCTCATGGCATCCCGATTATCCCGGCGTGTGGCTCTCATCTCCTTCCGAGGCTGACTGCGGTCACTTCCAACCTGCCCTCATCTGACGCCGTCCCAGTCAGCTCGCCCGCCCCCAGACCTAAAAAACAAACAGGACTCCAACTCTGAAAACACAAGAGAACCGTAACATAAAAGAAACAACAAGAAGTCACCTTGTGCACAGGCAGGCGGAAAATCTTAAGTGGGACTGAGGTCCCAGGAGCCAGCCCAGCTCCTCTGTAGCTCAGAGCTCCAAGAATAGGATCTGGCTCGACTGGCCAGATCCTATTGTGGCTGGCCACGGGGACACATGGTGTGTCCCGTGTGGCCAACCCACGCCCCGGTGGTAAGCAGCAGGCACAGCAGAGCTGGCAGGGGAGGCACAGAGGAAGACCGGCCAGGTCTCGGAGCCCTGGGGTCTCAGTGAGGAAGGGAGGCAGGCAGGAAGCCCCACGCCCCACGGTGGAGGGACCCCATGCACACCGCTGCAGCCCACGGAGCAAAGGAGAACGTAAACCTGCCGGGGTCTCATTCCTTCCTCTGAAACTCCGGTGGGACCAAGAGGCCAACTACCCTCGCTTCCCAAGCAGCAGGCTCCTGAAATTGCCGAAGTCCAGAAACTGGTTTCTGACACCAAGGGAGAGAAGGGAGAGGACGATAAGCCAGAAAACCGGCTGCAAGCAATGAAAAGTTCCTCCTGAAAACCCCAGCGCCGCCAGCCCAACCCACAGACATCCTCACATGTGCGGTGTTTCAGGCTATTAACTGTGACAGCAAAGACCGGCAGCAACTTAAAGACCCCAAGAGGGGCCATTAACAAACCACACGTGGTCAGAGAAATACTGGGCAGTAATAAAAAGAACGAGGAAGCCCCCCACGCGCCCAGAAGGCTTCATCACCAAGACAACCCCCCATGTGAAAACGCGAGGTGCAAAGCTCTGTGCGCCGCCTGCCACGGCCTGGGCTCAGATCAGCTGGCACGAGAACTCGGGCTTGCACACACACACAGAAGGAATCTGAGAGTACCACCAGAAAGAGTGAAAGAAAATGGTGGTGGGTGGCCTCTGGTCAAGGGCAAGGGCAGCAGTGGGGTGGGGTGAGACGACTTCTGTTTCACTGTACGCTCTCACGCTGGACCGTTGTGCCCCGTGCACCCAACAACACATTCTCAAACACTACATTCTCAAAGTGGTTTTTTTTTTTAATTATCTTTTAAATAATTGGTAAAACTCCAGCTGCCTCCATGCCCAGTGCTTGCATAAGGTAAATGCCTGATAAAGGCATGAATCAATTGTCAATCAGTAACACGAACTGGGCGGGGGGGGGGGGGGGCTGGGGAGCTCAGCCCGTTAAGCGTCTGCCTTCCACTCAGGTCACGATCCTGGAGTCCTGGGATCGAGTCCCGCATGGGACTCCCTGCTCAGTGGAGAGGCTGTGTCTCCTTCTTCCTCTGCCTGCCACTCCCCCTGCTTGTGCTCAGGCTCTCTCTGCCTCTCTGTCAAATAAGTAAATAAAATCTTTAAAAATATGTATACTTTTTAAAAATAACATGAAATAGAGGAGTTCAGGATTTATCTAGAAAAGCTTCCAAGTCCTACTCAAAGAGGAGATGAAACAGTGCCCTTCTGGGACCACAAGACTGCCCTGCCGGGAGCGTCTGGTCCCGAGTCTGAGCACACTCACTTAACTATTGGACTGTCTGGCATGCAGACGGCGAGGGCGTGCACCGCCTGTCCACTATGGCCGCAGCAGGAAAGACATGGGTGGCTTTTTTCCTTTACATTTCCTTGTATTTTCTAGTTTTCTACAATAAACATAGAAACTACATCCGAAATGATAGAAAAAGTAACAGTAAAAGTTAAAGAATTAAAGAAGTTTATTTAAAACCTGCACCTGGAGAAAACTTGTACAGACTCTGAAACTGTTGTTTTCTCGATAAATACTGATTAATAAGTTCTGGACAGAGAACTATGCCCAGGGCTCCTAATTATAAACCTGTTTTTCCAAAAGCTGAATTGCTATGAAGGGAAAATCTATCTTGTAAAAGGACTCCTCCTCGCTGGAAGTCAAAGGAGAGCACAGCCCTGAGGAATTTAAAATGCTCATTTAAGGAAACTATCCTTTCACAGCCCCTGGGGGAGCAATCAGAGACAGCTTCAGGGAGGAGGTGGCATAGACCCTATCAATGAAAGGAAACTACAGACAGACACTTGGGAAGAGAGGTCAAAGAGAAACAACAGGAGGAGCACCCCCTTCGGCAAAGGTGCCTGGGGATGTTGGTGGAGGGGGGGCAAGATCCACAGAAAGGGCTGGGCAGGGGCAATGAAAAGGGGCTGGAAGCCCCAGAGGCCCAGAATGTCACAGCACAGCCTGGCCCTTACCCTGTGCACCAGCAAATCCCAAATACCCCCAGTGGAACATGTCCAAAACCTCAGCTCTGGTCCTGTGGACTCTGAGTGGGATCCTGGGAGGGATTCGGGCTTTGCCAAGGCCCCGGGGGCCGCTCGGAGCAGCCAGGTCTGGGAACAAGGTGTAGCCTGGGCGTGAGGAGGAGCAGGACCAGACGGGGGTGGGAGGGCTCATCCAGGGGCAGCCCCTCCAGGTCCTGAGGACAGGACAACCAGATGATGGGCACAGCAGGCCGAGGCGCAGGCCAGCACCAGCAGAGGATAGCACGCACACCGCACAAAGGTGGCTAAACTCTTCTGTGTTCTGGCCTGTGGTCGTACCAGGAGGGGATCAGAAAAAGAGAACTGAGCTGAGCAGACAGTTCAGGGCTAGGAAAATACGATCGGGGAGACAGGTGAAAGCGGAAGGGGCAGGTGTGTCCCTAAGAGGAGACCCTGGAAGCAGACCCAACTGTACCTCATGCCTTGGTTTCCCCATCTGTCAAGTGAGGAGAATCCTGGCACCCACCCCACAGGGCTGTTGGGGCCCACGCTACGAATGTGGGGTTCTGTTACTTCACTCTGTACTGCCTTCCTGCCTTCCAGAACTGGCCCTCCTTGATCCCACACAATGGGCATGCAAACAACTGAGGGGCTGTATCCTCTCCTGGAGTGACACGTGGCCTGGTACCTCGCTTGGATGCAGGATGGGCAGGGGGCCCAAGGTCCTAGGGGACTATGCACAGCACAAAGAGCATGGCCAAGAGCGTTAGCGCTCCGTGGCCTCTCTGTGGCCAGACTGACAAGGAGGAGGCCACAGCAGGAGAAAAAGCCTGAGCACCGTCTTGTCGGAGCTCGAGCGCTCCATCCAGCCGGCCCGGAGCCTGTCCTCTCTGGCCTCGCCCTTGCGGAACTGGCTGAAGCCCGTTTACACTGCGTTTCCGTCACCGGCCACTGCCCCGCTGATGACAGCAGGTGCTCTGTAAGTGACAGCGGCTACCACTTCCTGAAGACGGCCCAGCGCCGGAGGACAGGAGATGACAAAGGAGTCAAATGAAGAGAATCAAAAGCAGGAGGAGCAGGAGGTCCCCGAAGTCAGGGAGGTAGAGCACCCGAGGGAGATGTGTCCACGAGCCCATGCCACAAGAAGGCCACTGCGTGCAGCATCAGGAGGGCCAACACGGGGCCTTCTGGAAGAACGACCCCCAACAAGAGGCAGGCCTGCCTGGCCACAGAGCGGGGCCCTGTGGACACCAGCAGCAGGCCGGGGCCTGGCTCTCAGCTTCCCCATCTGATGACGAGGCGTGACCCTTCCGGCCCACCTTCCAGGGCAGATGTCAGAAATGAGGCCTGCAGACAAGTAAACCAAGGGGGAGAGGGTGGCGCTCAGACCGAGAGGTCTCCTCGGACCACCGGGGAGAGAAGAGTCCGGTGGCAGCTGGGGGAATTGCAGGCCCTTGGACATAGCGGGGCGGCCATTAAAGCAGCTTGTCCAAAACGGGAGGCTCACGGGCTCATCAAGAACCGCTTTCCTGCAATCTGCAAGGCCACGGTCACTTGCCTCCTGCCCAGGCACAGCTGAGGGCTGGCCACAGGGGGCAGGCCGCCCCAGAAAGCGGGCCTGCAGACTAACCCAGCTGCCAAGGGAGACTCACAGCAGAGGGAATCAACCCGGAAACGCAAGCTCCCTCCCATCGAGAGGGGAGGGGAAAGGAGCTGCACCTGCACCCAGAGCTGAAAACCACTTAGAGAGGGGAAGTGTGTAATTATGCAAGTGGAAAGCCAGGCATGCGCTCGTCCAAGCCATTTGTAGCATGGTTTGGTGACTGGCCGACTTCAGGAGGCCGGAATAATAATGGCCTTTAGCACCCAAGAGACCTGCAGGCAGCCTCCCCACCCTGCAGAGGGTCAGGCCCTGAGAGGGCCTCCCCGTAAAGCCGCAGCTGGACCTCCTCCCTCCCCCATGTGTGCGGATGGACACACTGCCCGCTGCCCTGACTGCCACCCCAAGGTCACCACCTCACACTCGAGGCCAGCTCCCCAGGAACCTCCCTTGGCTCCCAGCCTCCTCAGAGCCCCGGAGCCCCCCGCACTGAGCACAGAGAGGCCACCTGGCTCCGTGTCGCCGCCCCCAACTAGGCTAAGAATGCTGTGGTAGACAATAGTAACGGTGGCCCTCAATCCTGGAAGCTCTGCTGGGCATTCCCCTGCCCCCCGCGCGCACACACACACACACCCAGGTTCAGCAAGGCCCCACAACTTGCTTTGGCCAATGAAATGAGCAGAGAGTGACCCAGGTCACTTCCAAGTTCAGGCTCTCAACTGCCAGCGTCCAGCTCCGCAGCCAGTCCTCCAGGACATCAGCCACTGCCGTGGGAGCATGAGGACACAGATGGCCCCCGGAGCTGGCCCAGACCCACTCCTGAAAAGAAATCGGGCAGGGCAGTCACAAAGCCAGGCCAGGAACCAGATGGATACCCATTAAGAGGCCCTTCGGCTTGTGGGAGTTCTCAAACAGGGCACTTTTTGCTTCCAGGAGCCAGTGGGCAACACCTACAGACATCTTCACGTATCACCTGAGGGGAAGTGCTCCAGGCGTCCCAGGGTGAAGGCCCTACAAGAAACAAAAGGCTCTCTGACCTAAACTGCGGAGACCAGGCCTGAGCCACAGGACTAGGGACAAGCTATAAATCAATCTGTTGCCGCAAACCTCCAGGGCTTGTTTGATTTTGCAGCCTTGCCTCCCTGATAAATGCCCCTCCAAGAAACAGGACCAGAGGCCTCCATCCACGCCCCCAAGTTCTGAGCACAACCCCTGGCCCATGGCACATGGGGGCACAGCATAAAGGTGTTGGGGGGAAGGTGGCACCAGCTCCTCCTCTCAGGAAACCTTCCCAGGAGGGACCCCATTTTCTAAAAACACCCGGGCCCAAACCACCTCTGTGCCTTGGCACAAACTATTCTCTCTCTGCCTGCCATGGCCTTCCTCCCCTCCTCAAACTCCTGCTCAAGCATCATGAACAGCTTGGACATCATGCCAGCTGAAGGCTGTTCCCCTGCCCCTTCCCCAGAGCACAAAGGATGGTTCTGTGGCCCCACAACTGTCTGACACTGGAGACGGCTCATGCTGGGTTTTGGACCCTGGGCTCCCGAGGCCGGGGGCTGGGAGCTCAGCACCCCGTGCCCACTGTGGATCCTGAACCTGGCAGATGCTCTGTGGGCCTCTTCCTGAATGAATGCCGCAGTCTCCCAGCACCAGGGGGCTCCCACCCTGAGCCATCCCTGTGCATCTGAAGCCTCGGAAGCCCACTTCACCTACTGATGGTTTCACAACTTGGGATTTCCCTCTTACTCACAATGCCAGAAACTGAAATGGCCCAATATAAAGGCAACACGCGAACAGAATTTTAAAGGCAATACAAACATTTGAGTTGTTTGGATAGCTCCAGGAAAGAACCAGATAAACTGGAAGCTGCCATATGGCCATACATCTTTGGGGGGGGGGGGGTCCCCTGAGTGGACCGTCACCAACTCTCATCACTGAAGACCTTCCCCCAGACCAGGTGCCCCACCTGGAGGAGGCGGGCAGCTCACAGGTTCCACACGGTGCAGACGCAGAAGCGTGAGTCAGCGTTTTCCTTCCAACCCAGACCCAGAACAAGCCCCAGGGGTCCCTGAAAAGGGCTTTCCCTGGTGAACCCAGGAGGTGGGCAACAGGCAGGGCTGGTGACTCACCTCCCCAGCATCTCCTGCAGGAAAGGAGAGCAGCCAGGGCCACCAGGGGCCAAGGTATGTTTAAGACCTCCACCCCTCAACTTTCAGGGTAGGGAAACTGAGGCAGGGATGGGCTGTAGATTACCCCAGGGAGTGTCCTGCCACATCCAAAGTGTCACCATTTCAGACTGGAAATCACCGCAACTTTTCATCTGAAAACAAATACTGAGATTGCCTCAATGGCACTTGGCACACTCCCACTTTCTGAAATTAATAACTCTCCGAAATCCCTTGCAAATCTTTTACTACCTCCTTGCAGGTGCTGTAATTTTTCTTTCTCCTCCTCAGGGGTGGGCTGTAAACGGCTGGGGTGGGGTTGGGGGGTGTTGCTAGGAGACCCCAGGGGCTGCAGGAATGGCTGGTTCCAGCAAACCACCCCCCTCCCATTGTCAGCCTTGCCTGCCTCGGGGCTACCCTGTTCTCTTCACAGCAATTTCTCATTCCCAAGAAAGCATAGTCAGTTGAAAACCAGCCTAACGAACACAGTACTAAGCTTCAGCAGGACGAGAGACAGGCATTGCAGCGCTGACATTTTCCTCCTTGGGAGCCACTGGGGGAGCGAGAAGCCTGCCCAAGGAGGTCAGGTCGGGATGTTTTTATCACCTATCCTCCAGGGACCCACACACCCTTAAAATAGCCGCACAAACGTGTGTCCTGGGCCTGCACCGGGGAGGGTGACACTTAAGGGCTGCGTTCCAGGGGAGCTTAATCGTCTCTACCCGCCCAGATCCTGCCCAGATCCTGCGGCTAACACTCCCTTGTGCTTGAAAGCTCCCTTCCGGCCCGACAGCTGGATTCCAAGACCATGAGAGGGTTCTTTGAAGCCCTGCAGTTTGGGGGAGGGGGCAGGACGCTGCTGGGCGGCCCACTACTGGAGCACAGAGGTCCCCGTAGCACTGCCGTCAAACGTTTGCTGGGCTTTCTTTTTTCAGCCCTGGGCTAGCCTGGGAACAGAGGAGTCCCCCACGCCACAAGCCCTGCCCAGAGATGCTGGTGGCCACAGGGCCCCCCTGAATAGAGCAAACATTTGGTGGGGGCAGCAGGGGTTGCGGGAAGGCTACTAAAGATTGCTGGTTGAGCTGAGCCCGGAGGGTGACCAGGAGGGAGGCTGTCCAAGCCAGGGCTTCTGGGCTTGGGGCTTCCCCAGCCCCCTCCACCCCATCAAAGGGAAGGTGAGGTTCTCCCCACCCCCGATCTCAGAAAACTTCAACCACAAAGCACCTTATTTAAAAATGTCCCCAACCCCGGGGCTGTTTACAGGATGGTGGTGGTGTCCCTGGCCCAAGAGGTCAAGTAACAGCCTTCTCCAGCGGCACGTGACAAAGGGTAGGGAGTCGAAGCCTGGCTCTGACCATGACCCGGTCCCTCCCGGAGACCAGCCTGGAGAGAAAGGCGGTGCGGACGAGCACTGTCCTCATTTCCTAATGCTGTTGTAACGGATCAGCACCGACACGGCCCCTGTGCCGGACACGAGTGTCTGCGCAACGGCTCTGGGGGTCAGGAACCTCAACTGCATCGGCAGGGCTAAGTTTTCCTTCTGGAGGCTCTAGGGAGAAAGCACGCCTTTGCCCTGGTCAGCTGCTGAGGCCGCCCGCACCCGTTGGCTTGTTGGGGCCCCAGAACTTGGAGCTCTGCTTTGCCGTCTCATCTCCTCCAGACCCTCCTGCCTCCCTATCGTAAGGACTAGCATCGTTGTGCCGGTGCCCCCAAGCGTCCACGGGGCTCTCCTCCGTCCAGGCCCTCACACACATCCACAAAGCCCCTCTGCTGGGTGAGGGAGCACCACCCCAGAAGACACCCGGTGGGGGCGGGGGGCGTTAGTCCGTCTCCCCCAACACAAAGGCTCTTACGGCCCTGCCGTAAGACCCACGAGTCTCAGACACCCCCCTGAAGTGTCCACAGGTGGGCCAGGGACAAATCAGGAGCTTTGGCCCAAGCCTCCCCAGTCACCAAGGAGGCCAGAGCTCAGCCCCATCGGGAATCCTCGAGGACCCCAAAGGGCAGAAGCAAACACCCACATGGGGATCCCTGACGGGGAGAGGCATCCTGGGTCTGGGCCGTGGAGACCTGCGGCCCCAGACCTGGAAGCCTTGGCCCTAAGCTGGGGTGGGGGGCGGGGAGTGTAATATTCCTGATCCTTGGGTCCACCGTAAGGCCCACGAGAGATGCCCGGCCCGGCCAGACCTTCCCACCACTCACTCCAAGGCCACCCAGCTCCACTGACGGCCCAGTCCCCCAGACCCTGCCAAGTGATTTGGAGCAGCGACAGACACTCCCTGAAGAGAGGTATTTGCGGCCTGAGCCCAGCACAAGGCACGCTGAAGACCCCAGGGGCCTGCCGGGCCCCCATGTACAAGTCTGGGGCTCCCCACCTTTCTGGATGCACTGAACACCCAACTCCAGAAACAGGCAAAGCCTTCATCTGGCACTCTTGGGACCCTTAAATTTAAGGAAGACTGCAGAGCCCCGGCACAACCCGAACAAATGATCAGCAACATCAGTCAGTCACTCCTGGGCCCCCTCAGCCGCGCTCAGGCCTGTTCTCCCTGAGCCAGGGAGAGAGGACAAGGGAGGAGTCAGGGGCCAGAGCGGGGGTCATTTCAAAGGCCGCGTTAGGGGGTGTGATGGTCCTGTTTCTTAAAGTGAGGAAATTCACAGAGAAACTCGTCCAAACTTGGACGGAGCAAGACAAATCCTGCTCGGTGTCACCTACCTGTGGAATCTAACAGGAAAAAAGTCCAACTCGTGGGAACAGAGAGTCAAATGGTGGTCACCGGGGACCGGGGGGAGGGGCAGGAGAAAATGGGGGGGCTGGCGAAAGGGACAAACGTTCAGTCCCAAGATGAGTCATGTCCAGGGATCTAATGTGTAACACAGGGACCACAGCTGACAAGGCTGTGTCGCGTGACCGAAGTCCACGGAGAGTGGGGCTGTTCCCGCCGCCAGCAGAAACAGGCGAATACGGGGGAACCGGCCGTGTTCACTAACTCCACCAAGACAGTCACTCCACGGATCACAGACACATCGAATCTTCACATCCTCACGCTCTCAATGTAATTTTATTTTTCAGTTACATCTCAATAAAACTGGAAAAACTATACCTGTATCTCTAAACAAAGAAACCTGCCCCCAAACTCAAACCAAGTAAGCCACAGCGGAGCCACTGTCTAAAGTCGCACCTGTCGGCAAAGACCAGGCTCGGCCCGTGGCCTGGGGCGGGGGGCGGGGGTCCGGTGGGTCTGTGGGGTGAGGCTGCAGGGATTTCCGGAGGAGCAACTGGGCTGGACACAGCTGCCCCTTGGCCCCCCACCCAGCCAACCGTCCTGATCCTACGCTGACATCCCTTGACCCCGGGGCGGCTGGGGGAGGCCTGTGGGGAAAGAGCCAGAAGGCATTTCTAGGGGCCCTGACGTCCCAAGACCACAGGGAACGGGGACCAGCCGGGTCCCAGATCACCTGTTTCTCCCTCCTCCACAGGGCTGACAGCTCCTGGGACTACAATGTCACTTGGAATCTACACCTTCCAATCAGGACCCCGGAAGCAGAGTTCAGCGGGGGGAACCGGCCCGTGACCGCAGCGGCAAAATGCCCACCACCGCCGGCGGGGGGCGGAGACTGGTACGTGGGGGACATGGTGGGGCTCATGGCCTAAGAAGGTTCCAAATCCACCAGCAAGAGAGAACAGCCAGCCAGGTCGCTGGAGTCCAGAAAATCAAAGGCACCATAAAAACACAAGCCAGCCCAGCCTCAGGGGGCCCAGGGCCTGCCTGGGGGGACAGGCACATGCCCCCACCTCCTTCTTTGCTCAGACTCCCGTCGTCCGGGGCTCTGCAGCTGCAAGCCATGGCAACAGGCCCCGAGCATCATAAGAAATCCCGTAGACACCCCCACGGGGCTGTCGCAGCAGCAGCGACCTAAAGCCAAGAGCCCGGGCCTTGGGCAGAAGTGGAAATGCCAAAAAAGAGGAAGCTGTGATTCCTCAGAAGGGAGAAGCCTGAGTACAGGCAAAGGGCAGACACCCCACCCTAAGAGACATCCAAGTCACTGCCCTGACTCAGACGCTTTTCTGCTGGACAGCTCTCCAGGAATGACCCTCACCGCCAGCATAAGAACCCAAGACAGAGAGGAATGAATCCAGTTAGCAGGGGGCACACAGAGGGGGCTTTTTTTTTTTTTTTTTTTTTAAGTTGCCAGGGGTTTTCTTAAACTAAATTCCTCCTGGTGACTTGCTTTCACAAAAACTACCTTTCTCTCCAAAGTCGTCTTTTATTCATTCACTTGTTTCACGCATATTTCCTGAGCACCTACTATGTGCCTGGGACAGTTTCACTACGGGGGACACAAGAGTAAAGAGAGCTGAGAGGATTCCTGTCATATAGGAACTCAGAGCATAAAGGGGAGCGTGAACATGCAAACAAGTGAAATAAATATAACAACACGTGACATGCTCTGAGAAGAACATTCAAGGGGCTGAGGCAGAGAAGCTAGGTCTGTGCTGAGATCTAAAGGCCAAGAAGCCAGTGGTGTGATGAGGGTAGAAAAAGCCTGCAAGGAAGCAAGAACTGCATCGTGTGCAAAGGTCCTGAGGTAGGAAAGAGTTTTGAGCAGCTGAAGAACTGAGGAAAGATCACAGTGTGGAGAGAAAGAGAGGCAGGGGCAGGAGGCATGTCTTGGGGCCCGGAGGGGCTATTCTTATACCATTTGGTAACCGGGACCCAGAAATTCCTTTTGCTTAAACTCATCTGAACTGGGTCTTCTGGCACTTGCACCGTAAGAATCCTGGCTTCCACAGTGTCCAAACCACAGCATCATACTCCATCACCTTCTCCACCAACCTGTGCCTCAGACTTGACAGCGAGCGCCACCACCCACCCTGCAGCCCCAGCCCGGCCTCACGCTCACCTCCCCTCTCCCTCGTCCCCCATCAGTCATCACGGAAAGCTTTCACGGGGGGCCTCCAGGCAGCCAAGGGCTGGGGGTCCCTCTCCCGGGGAGGTGGCCCGCTCCATGCTGGAAGGAGAGGCAGGAAGAGAAAAACAGATGGTCTCCTGGCTGAGGGAAAAAAGAACCCCCAATAACACTGGCTGATTGCATATAATTAGGAAGGAAAACGCTCTTTCAAATTAGCTTCCCAAATGTGGATATAATTTCAAGTGTCCCTCGCAGTGTGATTACAGCATCGGCCCCACAAGTGTTTTACCGGCAGCTCAGATCATTCAGGCCCCTGCAGGCAAAAACGAATGAAGCCAACAAAGGCGCCAGCGCCAGCCAGCCTGCTCCCGGGGAAGCGCTCCCAGCTGCCCGGGCTTCCCGCACCCGCACCCGCACCCGCCCCCCCAGGAGCCCAGCCCAGCCCCTCCGCCTCCAGCGCAGGGCCCGCCCCAGGAAGGCAGGAGGCCCTTCTCTCTCCTCTTTCTTTCTGCACCTTCAGGGTCTGTGATGTTCGGACTCAAGTCCCGAGAGCATCCAGTTAATCCTAACGAGGACAGCTTCACCTGCTCTATGCCTCCTAGAGCCAAGGGCGGCGCTCTGTGACTCAGTTTCCCCATCTGTAACTGGGCATGACAGTGGTAACTTATGACATGAGGAGTGAATGACACCCGGCACGCAGTGAGCCGCCCGTCAATGTCACCCTGACCCTTCGCTGCCTCCTCCCATTTAACCCTCATTACAGTACGGACCAGTTCCGCGCATGTGGACCAGAAGCTCAAAAAGCCACAGGCTCTGGCTGGGCGGCTGGCCTCCATTCCTCCTCTCTGCCACAGCGGGGGTAGGGAGGGACCTCATAACTCGGGGCCTCCACTGCAAAGGGGTCCCCCCATTTTATACACAACAGAACCAAGGCCAGGAAGAGGGACTTGAAGTCGTGGAAAAGTCAGGAGGAGGTCAACTGTCACCAGGCACTCGTGGACAAGCCCCACGCTAGCGATGTTGGCGGGAGGACACCACTCACAGTGTCCTCAGTCCACACTGGCACCCAGGAAGAGAAAGGGCTATCACAGCCCCATTCCAAAATGAGAAAGCCGAGGTTTGGAGCAGTTTGGACAGGTTCAGGGTCTCCAACAAGGGCGTGAGAGCCACGTTCCTCCATCTGGGCGTCCTTCCTGGCAGGCAGAGAACCAGCCACGCTGATCGACCACGAGTGCACCGCCACAGGGACTGGTCGGGTGTGTGGGAATTGGTGAGTGGCGACCAAAGCAGGTCAAACCTATGCCCATGCCCGGGAAGCAACAAAGCCAGACTGGAAGCCAGACGCGAGCCCCGAGAGTGACTGCCCCCGGGAGACATCCAGTGATGCCTGGAGACGTTGCTGGTTGTCACAACTGGGGGAGGAATGGCACCCCAAGGCTGGAGACCAGAGTGGCCCATGGCAGGACTTGTACACTCTGCGAGGGGCCACGCCACGTAGTCAGGAGCCTGGCCCCCTGGCTCGGAACCCAGCTGCCCCACTGGGACGTCAATGCAGTCTGTAGGCTTCAGCGGGGGTGACGGCAGGCCCCCTCACTCGGCTGCTTGCGGGGGACAGGAGGTCCATGAATAGCACTGAGCACGAGGCAAGCACTTGAGGATAAAATGGTGGCATTTAAACCTGCTCCTTGAGGCTGAGTCTGGCTGACAGCCTCCTGCTGCCTTACCCACGGGGGTGGCGTGTGAGGCTGGGGGGCAGATGAGTTTCCAGAGGGGACAGATGTCTCCTCAGAGCTGTGGGCACAGATGAGTTTCCAGAGCAGACTTGGAGAGACACCGCCCTGCTTCTTGCTGACTCGCTGTCTCATTCTCAAGCGGCCCACAGAGCCGCTACCTTCCTGTATCTCCCCCAACTCCCTGCCCCCGTGGTCTCATCCCGCCACGGGGCTGTTCCTGGCTGGAGGCAGGAGAGGACCCCGACATCCTTGGGTGTGCTCATCCTGGCATCAAACGGATGAGGAGATCAGAGGTTGGATAGCCTCTGCTGGGCCCCTCAGGTAGAAGGACTGGGGTGCCCCCACCCCGGGCCCTCCCTCCAGCGGTCAGAGCCGGAAGGAGCAACCAGGAGCCAGGAAACGTTCAGTCTGTCTGGAGCCCGACATGGGGGATGAGGCCCGAGACAAGTCCAGGTGGCACAGAGTCCCGTTAGCCATCACTGGCACCTGGGCCTTGTCTGGAAGGCTGTGGGAGCCGGAGCAGGCATGTGGGCAGGGTGGCCGGAGGCCGATGTGGAGCACAGACCAGAGCGGCCAGGACCGGGGCTGTGGGCTGCCGGGTGGGAGGCTGCTGGGGCTGACCCAGCGGGGAGGGACCGGACTGCGGCCAGCTGTGAGGACCTGCTGGAACCTCGCTTGTCAGGGTGTGCTCTGGGGTTGGTGGCCTGGGCCGGGAGGGAGCTTGGGAGCCTTGCAGTCTCCCCCACCCAGACCCACAGCTCAGGCTGCACTTATGCACGGTCCGGGGAGGGGGGTGTGCATTTGTACATTCACATCTGAGACGCCCTGGCTTGGAAAACCTGCTGCCCCCTGGGTGCGGGTCTGAGGGGAGGAGGGAGGGGTGAGGCCCAGGCCTCCCCATGGGGGACGTGGCCTGCGGATGGAGGTGCGGGTCGGCGGCAGGCGGGAGGCGGTCACACGGGATGTGGAATGGGCCTCCCTGGCATAAGGGGCCCCATCACGACCACCCAGGGTAGCATGGGGACTACAGAGGGGTTACTGATGAGGGCTGCAGGGGCTGGGCTCCGCAGGGGGGCCCATGGCACCTAGCTCTGCCCCTGGGGCTCTGGAACCGGGAGGTTCATCCTTGGTGAAGCTTCTCCGCAGATGTAAATGTGGCGTGTGGCCACCCCCACGGAGTCGGGTGATTAGCTGCCTGCTGGGTCGAGAGACGGGCACTGGGTCCAGACATGCCTGACTGTGGACCGTAGAAACAAAGACCTGGTTTTGAGTGAACGGTCGTCCTCGGGGTGGGAGGCAGACGCTGTGGAGTGTGCAAGGGTGAGAGCTCGGTGAGCGGAGGAGGGTCATGGTAAGGACCAAACAAAGCAACTGCCAGAAAGGCTGGCAGGGTCGGGGAGCGCCTGGCGGGGGTTGGGGGGCACAGTCGGTTAAGCCTCGACTCTTGGTTTCAGCTCAGGTCCTGATCTCGTGGCTCAAGCCCCACGTCGGGCTCCACGGTTTAAGACTCTCTCCCTCTGGGCGCCTGAGCGGCTCAGTCGGTTGGGCATCCCACTCCTGCTTTTGGCTCAGCTTGTGATCTCAGGGTCCGAGGGTCAGGCCGCGTGTTGGGCCCGTGCTCAGCATGGAGTCTGAGATTCTCTCTGCTCCTGCGTGCATACTGTCTCTCTCTCTCTCTCAAATAAATAAATAAATCTTAAAAAAAAAAAAAACAGAAAAGGGCCAGCGGGGTGTCCGCCAGGCCTTGCTGAGATGTTGCTTTGTGGGATGTGTTTTTCATGATGGGGGTGGGTCTTGGGAGGCAGGTGTCCTTGGCACGAGGAGAGGGTAACTTGGTGCCTGGGGCTTGGGAGCTCAGGGGAGGCAGGGTGAGCCCGCCTTTCCAGCCCTCCTCCTAGATTCCTGGCTCCCAGCCCCTCTGGAGTCTGACGGTGCCGAGGCTCAGCAGGGCCCAGGCCAGTGAGCACACGCTCCCTTCTGCTGGAGGCTGCTTGTAATGGGATGGGAATTTGGCTGGCCCGGTTGGCACAGGCCAGGACCACAGCATGCCCAGCTTGGGCTGGGTCACCCCATGGGCTCTGACATCAGCCCTGCCTAGGTCAGAGATGCCAGAGGCCCAGCTTTGTGGGGACAGGTGTGGGCGGGGACAGGACATCTTTGGAGTTTGGCTTTCTGCCTCTGTGGGCATCTGAGTCAAGGGTCTAGTTACAGTTGTCAGTGAGACGTTTTGGGGTGACTGACCTTGGGTTGTCCTGCTCTGGAGGCTTTCAGAACTGTGAGGCTGAGTGGTGGAGGGAGACTGCAGGCGAAGGGAAAGGTTGCTTTGTTAGTTTTGAGGGAATGTAAATGCACTGGCGTACAGTTACACGATTCAAATGCAAAGGCAGGAAAGGATTTATGCTGGCAAGGGCCCTGTTCTAGCTGTGCCCCTTATCCCCTAATTGCCCTGCCCCCCCCCCCCAGCTGCTCCTTGTTTTCCAACCGTCCAGGTTATTCTGGTGTATGTAGAGAAGTGCATGTCTTGTGTGCACCCGCATTTCTGTAGAAGCATCTCTGCACGCACACACACGTATTTATTGGGAAGTTTTAGTTTTCTCAGCTGACTGCACGTCCAGGCAGATCCCCGTGCTTGTCCACAGAGGACTGGGCTCCTCAGCTGGGGTCTCTTTGCACAGTGGGGCTAGATCCTTCTCTCTCGTTAGGGGCTGTCCTGGCCACCAGAGCACCCTGATCTCCAGGCTCGGGGTGCCATTCCTCCCCCAGTTGTGACAACCAGCAACGGCTCCAGGCATCACCAAATGTCCCCCAGGGGCAGTCACTCTCAGGGCTCGCATCTGGCTTCCAGTCTGGCTTCGTTGCTCCCCGGGCACCGGTATAGGTTTAGACGCCGGCCTCATAGCGTCTCACCCTCCCACATGCCGGCTCACAACCTGAAGTTTAAACCCTCACCCCCCTGCCCAGGGAGCCCCTCCTGACCCCTAGCAACGCCGTGGGGGGTGATGCCCCTGCCACCCACCCAGCTGAGCCCCCAGGGCAGACCCACAGCACCACCGGAGGAACGCTCCCCTGCGACGATGCTGCCCTGCGACAATAAGACCAGCCACCCACGCCCACCGCTTGCCACAGCTTTGCAAGGAGCTACTGGGGCTGCTTCAAATATTTATAAACAAACACACACAGAGGCAGCGAACCACAGGGCTTTACACTCACTCTTCCAACTGACACCCCAAATGCGAAGGTTAGGTCCGTGTATACCCCACAGATGTAGAAACTGAGGCACGGAGACCCTCGGTAAACCAGCCCAAACCACAGAGCTGGACGGTGCCAAGAGCAAGGTCCATCCTTCCACGGCTGCCCCAGGCACCCTTGCCTGGCCAGCAGCTGGAGGGGACCCAGCCCGGCGGCCCTGTGGGGACAGAGGTGTCCGCAAGCCCAGGACAACTGCTGGTTTCGGGCACGGTCACACCCACAGGCCATCACCCATCTGAGGACTGGGCACAGCACCACGGACAGTGGGAGCACCACTTCACGTCTGACACTTACCACCTGCCTGTGCGCCTGAGCACGGAGCTCCAGCCATCCACCCCCCGCCAGCGAGTGCTGCCCAAAGCTCTTTTGTTTTTTTTAAAGATTTTATTTATTTATTTGACAAACAAGTAGGCAGAGAGGCAGACAGAGACAGAGAGAGGAGGAAGCAGGCTCCCCGCTGAGGAGAGAGCCCCATGCGGGGCTCCATCCCAGGACCCTGGGATCATGACCTGAGCCGAAGGCAGAGGCTTTAACCCACTGAGCCACCCAGGCGCCCTGCCAAAGCTCTTTAAAGGATCACCGCATTCACAGTTTTTGCAGTCATCTGATGGGAGCCTTTGCCCTCATCCGTCACATAGAACTTTATACATCTCGGCCTACAAAGGCCCTTCAGAGTCTGCCCCCCCACCCCCCCACGCCCCGCCTGCTGCTCCCTCCCTCAGCCTCGCCCTCCTCCCTGCTGCTCCACAAACACACAAAAGCCCTTGCTCAAAAGCACCCCAGGGCCTTTACACGTGCTGTTCCCCTCTACCTGAGAGGCTCTGGCCCCAGACTTTCAAATACCTGCTTTCTAACCAGTCAGGCCATAGCCCTGAGTGCCTCCTTTAGAAAGGCCTTCTGTGACCACCCTGAGGACTCACCCATGCTAAAATTACCCCCTTTAACTTACCGGCTGACTTGTTTGTTACAGGCCCTCCCCCCTCTTTCCTCCTCAAAGACTAAAGCTGCAAGGACGTGTCCATTCCGGCCCCCACAGGTCTCTCACGAGGGCCAGTACACAGACACCACCAGCCATCTGTGCGCACACTCTCTCCCAGGGGATGCACGAGGTGTCCCCGTAGAAACACGGAGAAGCAGACCAACAACAGGAAACTGGGCCTGGAAGCATTGAGAAGTGCTACAGCACCCACCAGCTCAGGAGGGAGTGATGGCCAGATTCCTGCTAGTTTCCCCGCTGAAAGCCCTGAGGGCTCTCCCAGTGAGAGCAGTCTGGGATCTGGGGGCTCCGTTGTTGATGTTCTCTTCTTCCAGCTAAAGGAAATGAAGGTCAGCCAGGGAAGCAGCCACACAGGTAACATCAGGCTACAAATGGGGACCAACACTCACCACTGCACACACTGCGATCACACCTGCAACTACCCCCCCCCCCCCCCCGCCCCGCCCCCATCCGTGGTCGTGAGCCTCTCCTTAAATGGACACCAAATTCCTGGAGGCCCAGGCCAGGGAGCACCTGGCTGGAGCTGGGGGCTGGAGCAGGGGGCAGAGTGGGGCACTCAGAAATGTTTTCTGAACAACTGATGGGCATTCATCCCTCATCACAGAGCCCACACAAGAATGAGCACCCCGGGGTCTCCCGAGGTGGACCCTGGCTTTTCCACCCACCGCACGCCCAGCACAGCACACTCTGAGCACCTGCCAGGGACCAAAGAAGGAGGGGTCTGCGGGGAGGCTGGCAGGTACACAGGGCCAGATCACACACACTCTCTCACATGCAGACATGTTCCCAATTCTTGACCCTGCTCCGTGCCGGTGCCCTCTGCAATGACATCACTGCCCCAGTCAAGAGGTGACATCTACTGTGCAAGCTAACTGCTGTGACGAGGAGTTAGTATCACGGTCCCACATTCACAGACGAGAACATGGAGGTTCTCAGAGCTAAGTTCTTTGCCAGAGGTCACAAAGCTAGTAAGTTGCAGACCAAGCGGTATCCGCCAGCATCTCCCAAAAAGTCTTCTCTGAGATGCTAAATAGGCCACACGTACCCCGCCAAGATAAACAGAGATAAAATGTGCTTTCAATCTCATGAGATGCATTGTCCCCAAACATACGCGACCACAGAACTCTTTAATGGATCACCTGGTAAGAAACCCTGTTCTGAAAAGGCTTGTATATTCTTTCCCGAAAACCTGTACCACAAGCATCAAACAAGAACATTTTCTCTGAGGTCCCTAGAACCCTGACTTCAGAAAATCCGTGGCATTCTTTATATCACAGCGTTAGGGGTATTTTCCTAGGAATACGTTCTGCAGCTTTCGTCTGAATCTCAAAGGCAGCAAAGACCTCCAGGAAAGGAGAAGTAACCCTGACCTCCAGAAACAGGTGATTTATGTGAAGGGCTTTGTATTTCTGTCAACGAATTTCCAGTTACCTTTTTTTACAGATTTATTTATTTATTTGTCTGAGAAAGAAAGAGAGACAGAGAGAGTACAAGCAGGGGCAGAGTGAGAGGGAGAAGCAGACTGACTCCTCACTGAGCTGGGAGCCGGACATGTGGCTCAATCCCAGGACCTAGAGATCATGACCTGAACCAAAGGCAGACGCTTAACCATCTGAGCCACCCAAGCACCCCTCCATTTATTACTTAAAAAAAAAAAAAGAAAAAAAGAGGTGAAGTTCATTTTCATTTCTTGAGTTGGGGCTGGCCCTGTGACTTGCTTTGGCCAACAGCTGTGGAAAAAAGATCTGGCCTCCAGGGGCCTGGACATGCCCACCGTGTCCTGGAACCCCGCCTCCTGGACCAGAACACGGCAAGGCAGCGTGCGGGAGGAAGGACACACGTGGCCGGGTCATCCCCACTGGCCCGGGCAGTCACAGGCCACTCCACAGAGGCGGAGACGCTGACTGACCTGCAGCTGACGGCAGGGAGCCCAGCCTGAACAGCCGGCCCACCGAAGGGTGAGCCAAACCAATGCATCCTGCTCAAAGCCACTACCTTCAGATGGTTTGTGCCTCTAGGGTGACTGATCCAACTCCCCTTACACACAACAGATCGGAAAGGGAAGGAAGATATTGATATTCACAAAGATGGGGGGGCCTGAGTGTGGCTCAGTCCGTTAAGTGACTGACTCTTGTTTTTGGCTCAGGCTGTGATCTCAGGGTGATGAGATCGAGCCCCGTGTCAGGCTAGGTGCCTAGCACAGAGTCTGCTTGGGGTTCTCTCTCCCCTCTGCTTGCTCATAATCTGTCTCTCTCTCTAAAATAAATAAATCAATCTTTAAAAAATATATATTCACAAAGATGTCCAAGGCAGCATTATCTACACCAGCAAGGGAAGCAAGAATAATCCAAGTATTTGATAACAAGAGGACAGCTCACTCCATTACACACGCATGTCCAACAGCAAGAACGGGTCCATCCTGACTGGAAAGGATCGTGCTCTGTCACTTTACTTCCAGGTGTGATAACGGCACTACATTTGTGTTTTAAAGGCTGTGCTGAAATATTTACATGTGAAGTCATACGTCTGGAGTTTGCTTCCAAATAATACGTGGGAAATAAAAAGCAAGATTAGCCATAAGTCCACTACGGTTAACACTTAATACTGAGATGGGGGAACTGTTCATTTCTTTTTCCCTTCTTTTGTACATGTTGGAAATTTTCGTAATAAAAGCTCCTAGGAACTACATTTAGGAAGATCATTCTGAAGACTGTAGAAACACGGAATCTGTTTACAGTGCTGTGGGCAGGATGCAAAAATGATGCTGAGGACACAGTGATTCCTACTCCGTGTTCCACACAAAACACAAAGCGGCAAAGACATAGTGTGGGGGGGTGGAGGAGACATCTGTCTCTTCAAATTTTGTTCTCATGATGTCTTCAGCGCTCATGTCTTCATTCATGTCTCATGATGGTCTTCACAGAGGACAACTAATTCCAGGGAAAGGGACGGCACACAGCTATCGCTTCCTTGAGCCGGGACTCCGCGTGAAGGGAGCGCTGGCTGGCGGGGGCCCCTCCCAGAAGTATGTGGGGCTGGGAAGGCGGGTAGACGCTGCTGGAAACCACAGGAGGCAGCTGGGGAAGCTGTGGAGAGGACCCTCAGCCGCCCACAAGGGCCCTGGCCCCCCACCCCAGCTGGCCAGAAGGCAGGGAAGAGCACAGAGCTAGGGGCTATCAACCAAGACCTGTGCTTCCAGTTGAAGGAATCACAGCAGTAGCCCCTTCTTTTGACCAGTTTTAAGAGAAGAAACGACACTCAGGTCTCTAAAATTCATCTTGCAACAAAAGGAAAAAAATATATAGGGCGCCTGGGTGGCTCGGTGGGTTAAGCCGCTGCCTTCGGCTCAGGTCATGATCTCAGGGTCCTGGGATCGAGTCCCGCATCGGGCTCTCTGCTTGGCAGGGAGCCTGCTTCCCTCTCTCTCTCTGCCTGCCTCTCCATCTACTTGTGATTTCTCTCTGTCAAATAAATAAATAAATAAAAAATCTTAA
>NC_081569.1:134397623-134413419 GCF_022355385.1 Mustela nigripes
TATATATATATATATATATATATATATATATATATATATATCTGGGGAAGAGGGTAAATCACAATCAGATCGCCTGCTATGGGCTGGAAACCACCAGCAGCAAATCAGCCATCATCTCTCTGATTCCCCCAATCTGCCCCACGATCGGGTGATAATGTTCCCATTTTACAGATGAGGAACGGGAGACCCCTCACCTGCCCAAAGTCAGTCATGCCCCGGGCGCGGGGGCTGGGTTCAGAAGCTGGCTAGTGGCAGCACACCCATCACCTCCCTCCCCAGGCAGCGCATGCTGAGCCACACGTAGGACGGGTAGGAGGTAGAGGGACCAAACCGGCCTGAGGCCCCGCCCGGCCTTAGACAGACAGCAGCTGGTGCTGCACAACCCCCAGCAGGAGAGCCACTATGGACGAAACATCTGGGTCCCCCACAAAATTCATGGGGCAGCCCGAAGCCCCAACGTAATAGTATCAGGAGTGGGGTCTTTGGGAGGGGACGGGGGCTAGAGGAGCCTAGAAGGGGGTGAGTGCCCTTAGATGAGGGCTCTCTGCGTCTCTCCCCTCCATAGGCAGACACAGGGGGAAGGCGGCTGTCGATCAACTAGGAAGAAAGCTCTCCCCGGGAACTGGCCAGCCAGCCTCCGGAACCACGAGGAATAAACGCCGGCCGTTCAAGCTTGTTTGTTACAGCGGCCTGAGAGGCCTAAGATAAGGAAGACGGTAAATGGCAAGCGCCGGGGGCAAGCCCAGATCCCCAAAGATGGGCTGCTGAGGGGCCCTGCAGCAGAGCGGGTGCCGCGTGGGGACAGAGGCATGTCTCCACTGCAGCACACGAAAAACAAAGTTGAAGGTAGGAGAGCAGAGGTAAGGCCATCGTGGTGTGGAAACGGAAGCGGAGGGCTGTGTGTGTGCCCGCACCCGTGTGCACACGCAAGTGTGCATGTGTACACGCACGTACACACTGGCGTGTCAGCTGAGCACACGCCCAGGAAGAGGCCACAACGTGGTACCATGGCTTCCAGGGATCAGGGTCAAATGTGTGGAAGCATAACTAGGATTTCACTTTTGATCAGGTAGGTCAGGCTTTAAGGAAAGGCTTTTTTTAGTGTTCACAAGTCAGATACGAATCTACCCGGGAGAAACTCAGCAATTTCATTTGCCGACAAGTCAGCAAACTTCTTGACTTGGTTTCAAGTGCTCTGTTTTTATCAGCAGATAAACTGAAATGACCCCTCCTTGTGGCCTCCCACGACAGACCCAAAGAACTTCCCTGTAGTTCTCCGCTGTCCAGCGTGACAGCTCGGGTCCAAACAGCGGTCCCCCAGCAGAGCCACAGGCAGCGGGTTGCAGACTCACTTCCCAGGGCTCTGAGGGGGCCCTCACGTAAGGAGTCCGATGAATGCCCCACGACCAGACAGCAGAAGAACCAGACCTCAGCCCCCTGACCCGGACTCCGGCCACCGGCACAGTCCCAAGAGGCTTCTGGGGGGCTAGCAAATATCAGGACAGCCACTGTTGGCTGTCCACAGTGGGCACAGCAAAACAGAGTGCCCAGGACCGCCCTCCCTTCCACTGCTTTCCCCCAGTACCACCTTTATCTCTCTACCTCAGGATGCCAGGGCACGGAAAAGAACCACTGGCCTCTGAAAGCTCTGGAACACCCAGGCAGAGGTACCTGCCAGGCAGGACAACAGCTCTGGGCTGCACAGCTCCTGGCTTCTCAACAGTCCCCACTTCCTCGCTGGTTCCAGGAAGGAGCCAGGAGAGACCTCAAGCCCTACCTGGGCCCCATCATCCTGAGCCTTCTCCCAGCCTCCAGCCTGGCCCTTCAGCCAGGGGCCCTCAGGACTGGGGCCCAGAGGTGTGCAAGTCTGGGTGTGGACAGTCACCATTCACTTCCTCCCTCTTCCAGGAGGAACTCATCCTGGGGCTTCCTCCCACACCAGGCCTGCTCAGGAGCAGGAGGGCCAGGATGTCAGCTAAGGGCGCTGCACCCACGCTCCCCCCGCCCCCCAGGACAGAAGGAGGTCCCCTCTAGTTCCAGAGCCTCAATCAAAGAGTTCACAACTGCGACACGCTCCAGGCTCCTGGCCTGGGAAGGAAAGATGCCTTTTAAACATTTCCTCATGCACGGGACAAGGCCATCAGTAACAGTTTACATAACATGGGACTGTTTCACCCCAAAACACTGTCCAACACCAACATTCCGCACAGCATAGCGGGGCACAGAGGACGTCAGCCTTCACCCTGGACTACTGGCAGACTTTCCCCAAAGCCCCATCGAGATCCATCCCTCAAGGCAAAATTACATAAGCCCTTTCTCCAGGACACCCAGTGTCAGAACCCTGGGCCCAGGGCCCCCAGAATCTACCTGAGTCCAGCTGGCCACGGGTTCGTTCTTCAGACGGAGCCAGGGGCCCAGCCTTCGGCTCTGACCTATGGGGGTGCTCTTCGTTCCCCTCTCAGGAGCAGTGCCCTGGACCAGGAGACGTGTGTGACCCCTCAGGCTGGCAGAAGGCAGCCCCTCTCCCCCTAGCAGGCCCAGGAACCCAGAATCAGGGAGCACCCCTGCCCCCCACCCCGACTGCCCAGTACCCATGAGAGTCTGCTCAGCAAGCAGTCCCCAACTTCCTGTGCGGGGTCCGCCCTGCCCACACCCGGACCGCGGAGTAAGGAAAAGGATCCTCACCGGCCCCCACGACGGGCCGGCTCAGGCTCACTGATCAGGGCCAATGAGAACTAATCCTGGGTCTCTTAGGACCTGCACCTGTGCTGGAGGGAGGCCCTGGAGCCAGTGTACCCAGGTCTGAATCCCAGCTCTGCCACCTGCTAGCTGTGCGACCCTGGCAAGTTCCCCAGCCCCTCTCCGCCCCCATGTCCCCTAACAGGAGACAGGAGTGGGCTTAGATCACACGAGAGCGCACGCCAGAACTCAGCACATAGCCTGGCTCGGGATAAAGGTCGGTGTGAGGTCTCACCTGGAGCCACACAGCCTGGGCAGGGAGGCAGCACAAGAGAGGCCAGGTCCTGGGACATCGTCTGAGCCCCTGAAGCCAGAACTCTCCGAGGAGATCCCACTTACAGAGCCTCATCGCTACTGAGCCCGGCTGGCACTGAGGTTTCTGTAGGAACCAATACATCCCTGCGGCTTGTAGGAATCAGCCGTCTAACCGACCGTGCTCACCACGGACTTCATCCGGTCACTAGTGACCAAGAGAGGAGGGAGAGGACGGGAGCGCGCAGCCGCCAGGGAGGCCTCCAGCTACAGGGACAGATCTGCAGGCACCCGGCCGGGCACAGGTCTCACTCTCAGGAGAGTCCCCGGTCCTCTGCTGGTACACAGGCACCCACAGAACTGCCCACATCCCACATGGCTGCCTCGGGGAAGGAGGGACCTGTCCACACCCCTACCCTTCCCAGCAGAGCTTCCGGAATCCAAACAGCTGGCCTTCGGCACTGCCAGCAAGGCTGGAGGAAGACCACAGGGGAGGGGAGGCGGTGGAGGGACCCCAGCCGTCCGGGACCAAGGACCAAAACAGCCCATTGTGGCTGGGGATGGCTGACCCAGATGGCCCAGAGCAGAACAGAGCCTGCCTTACCCTCGCACATGGTTCCCGGGAGGTCAAAGGCAGGGGGGTGGGGAGGGGGCAAGTGTGGGCTCTGGAGGTGGCACCCCAGCCCAGCCCCCACGCGGCGGGTGCGCCAACCTGCCAGGCCAGCCGCTCTGAACCCTAAATCTTCATCTGCAAAGATACCTCGTAGCTCGGAGGTTCTGGAGAATTCCTCCTCCAAGATGGTGAACCTCTGTACCTCACCAGACAACCCTGACTCAGCTAACACTTGTAGGCAGACACTACAGGTGTGACTGCAGGTGAGGGGGCGAAGGACAGCCCCCTTTCTCCCTCGAAGACGGTTTCTGGCCCGGAGGAAGGAGGGAGAAGTCTGCCTGTCGAGAGCCTCCTGGGCACAGGCACAAGGCCAACTCCTAAAAAGAAGGAAATTCAGGCCCAGAGCAGTGCCAAAAGGCACCCAGGGCCACCCATCCAGTAAGAGGCCAAACCAGGGTTCAAATCCCACCACCAACCAAAACACACGTTGTCCCCAGACATCTCCCGGAACCACGGCCGGCCTCCCCAGCTGAGCGGCTGTCAACTGAGTCAGTGCCTAAGTTTCCTGCCTCTGGGCAAGCGGGATTTCAAAATGAAATTGAAAGGGAAAAGGAGAAAAGCTGATGACCCTGGGCACTGAGGATGAGGTGCTGGAAACCAGCACGGACCCAACGAAAGCCATCCTCCCGTCTTCTGGGTCCGTCTGCCGAAAGCAACGCCTAACACCTGGACTCAGGCAGAAGGCTGTTCAAATCCCACCCCGGCAGTGACCCTCTAGGAACCCCGAAAATGCTTCCAGACCCCTCCTCTGAGCCTCTGTTTCCGTACATGGACTGAGAGCCTTAAGGCAGCAGCTGGTACGTCAGGCCAGGCCGAGCAGCTGTTCCCTGACTCCGCGGTCTCCGGCAGAGGCCAGTGAGCACCTCTGAGCAGTGGGGACCCAACAGCGCCCCCCCCACACCCAGGGCGGAAGCACCCTCCTCCCCGCAGGGGCACTTCCCGATTTGCAGACAGCCTGCGCGAGGCCCAGCGGCTCCAGCCGGGGGACCTTCCTCCCCAGCGCAGTGAGGAAGCAGGCCCTGGACCTCCCTCTGCACAGGCACCAGCGTGGCTGCGCCCAGGTCAAGGTGCGGGCAAGGGGACTGGGGCAGATTCCTCAGGAAGCACAACTCCTTCCCGCCCAGAGCTCCATCCTCCCCCAACCCAGCTGCTCACACAGAGGCAGGAACAGGCCCTCCAAGGGTACGGTCAGACCTCCCTTTCTTTTCAAGAACCCTGCAACAAATCTTTAGAAAAAGACTGAAGAATAAAATAAAATCTTTAAAAAAACAGAGCAGTAGGGGTGCCTGGGTGGCTCAGTGGCTTAAGCCTCTGCCTTCAGCTCAGGTCATGATCTCTGGGTCCTGGGATCAAGCCCCGCATGGGCTCTCTGCTCAGTGGCGAGGCTCCCTCCCCCTCTCTGTCTGCCTGCCTCTCTGCCTACTTGTGATCTCTGTCAAATAAATAAAATCTTTAAAAAAAAAAAAAAAAAGAATAGAACAGTAAAGAAAATAAACTTTAGTGTCAGCAAGGCCAAGTGCAAATCTAAGCTGGCCCTCCTATTAGCTCTACAGCGCGGGGCTACATCTTCTTTCCAGGCCTTCATTTCCCCATCTACAAGATGGGTGCGGCGTAGGGGCATCTGGGTGGCTCAGCCAATTAAGGATCTGTCTTTGGCTCAAGTCATGATCTCGGGGTCCTGGGATAGAGCCCCGCATCGGGCTCCCTGCTCAGAAGGTGTCTGCTTCTCCCTCTCCCTCTACCTGCCTCCCCGCTACTCATGCGCGAGAGCACTCGCGCTCGCTCGCTCTCTCTCTCTCTCTGGGTCAAATAAATAAATAAAATCTTGAAGAAAAAAAAAAAAAGGATGGGTGAGGTGCAAAGGGAAAATCCATCCAAAGTGAAACCAACGGGGCAGGGGGCTGGGGGCCAGGCCTGGCTGGCTCAGGCGGTAGAGCACAGGACTCTCGATCTCAGGGTCGTTGAGTTTAAGCCCCATGCTGGGTGCAGAGATTACTACTCAAAAAAATAAATAGAGTAAAAAATTTTTCAAATAAAAAATAAGAGCTCAGAGAGAAACCAACAGTCCCACAGCACTGAACATTCCTCACGAAGACACCCAGGATCCTGAGAGGGCGGGAGCCGGTCCTTCCAGGATGGGCACCTGGGACTCCTTCTCTCCTCTCCTAGGGTCCTCACAGGGCCCCGGGAGAAGAGAAGAGAACCCCACGTAAGCTGCACCCCTGTACCCCCCTCCCCTCTTAGGGGCACAGCCCAGCAAATGTTCCCTAGGAGAACTGGGGCTGTCCCAGGGGCCAGAGTGGACTCCGCAGGGCTCTATGGGTCCCTACGACCCAGGGCTGGCCAGCATGCAGTAGGCACTCACTAAATACTGTCCTGCGGCTCCTGAGGGAATGAGCTGTTTAAACAGAAGACGGCTGGGCCCGCCGCAGACATTCGGGGGCTGGGGGGTGGCCCATATGTTTCCTTGCCTCCACGCCCCCGCCGTCCAGCCGTCCACCGCTGGATGCAAATAGGGCGGAGGGCAGAAATGAAAGCCGAACACCTCGGCGCCATCTATCACCCCCGCCCCCAGCCCTCTCAGGAAGCAGCGAGCAGGGAGGCGGGAGGTGTGTCCTGGTCACTGACCCTGCAGGACCCCCACACCAGAAAAGGATCAGGAGGGGAGGCTGCCTGTCTGCCCCAGGCTGGGGGCTCCCGGAGATTCGTCAGAGGCCCCAGGCCCCAGGTTGGACAGGCAGGAGGGCCGGGGCAGCAGCCTCCTGGGGAGAAGGGGGAATGCCATCCTCCACGACGCACCTGCCGTGCTCACTAGCCCGACAGGTGGCTGCGTCAGGCTCACCTGACAGCAGAGCAGAGGCTCGGGGAGGCCTGTCCAGTTACCTCCGGCCGGCTGGGCAAGTCTTGCTCTCCATGTCTACCATCGTCCACAACACCCACCACCCCTCTGGGCCCAGTACCTGTCCACAGGGAATGCTCAGAAAAAAACACCCTGGTTTGCCTCCGAGATGGTTGTCAACCCAGCGGTACCTGGATGCGACTTTCACACTGGGGGCCAAGGCCCCCTGACAGGGCAGCCACGGCCCGCGCTGTTGCAGGAGTCAACTGGCCGCCAGCATCAACCTCAGCTCTGCCACTTGCAGCTGGGGGACCCCGGCAGGTCACGGCGCCCCTCCCCAGGCCACAGCATTCCCATCTGGCATGGGGAGACACGCCCCCACCTGGGACGGCCGACTCCCCGGCCGACTCCCCGGCCGACTCCCCATCGGCAATAGTGCCTGAGCCACGGCAGGTTCGGGTTCTCGCTCCTCGCTCCGCGCTGATGTGACCCACCAGTTTGGGGATTGGGGGGAGGGAGGGGCCGTCACGACAGCCTCCCAAAGCGTGGAGGGTTGAGCCCCAGGTCCCAGCTTCATGGCTTGGGAGCCAAAGGCGTGCAGACCTCTGACTCGACCCCAACAGGCGTGCAAAGCAAAAGGCAAAGTGGGGACCCGCGGGCCAGGCCGCCACCCCCCATCCCAGCCCTGGCCTGACAACCCCTGTGATACCCCCAGGACTGTCTCCTGTGCAAAAGCTAGTTCCCGTCCAGCCTCAGAACCCAACTCTCAGTAATTCCACTGCAAGCCAGCAGCCAGAGGGAAGCAAGGTTTAGAAGAGGAGAGAGGATTGCCCAAAAGGTAGCCAACTGCCTGCTGAGCTCCCAGGACAGACGGGCCTGGAAACCTAATCGGATGCCCTCCTGGAGAGGCCTTGTCCTCAAGGGACCCCTTCTTACCTGTTTAACTCAGCATTAGACACGCCTGACAGCTTTGGGGGAGACCCTAGTAACACACTCGGTGAAAGGCCCGTTGGGGTCTCCCAGTAGAATCACCAGGGCACTGCTGCGGACAGAAGACTCCCAGACCCGTGCCCCGGAGACTGTGAAAGGGGACGGGTGGGCTGAGGGATGTGTAGTTTCCACCAGTGCCCCAGGTGATTCTTTTATTGGGCACGTGAGCAAACACTGGCCTAGAGGAAGGTCAATGTGTGTTAAAGACAGCTAGCTGCCCCCCCCCCCCGCCCCCCGCCTCCCTCCCCCGTCCCAAGACCCCACCTTGAGGCCTCACCTGAGCTTTGGGAAAGGGCAAAGGTCAGCTGCCCTAGGGCTTACCCATCAGGGCTGTGGGATCCCCACCCTCCCCTCCCTTCCCTCACCCACAGGGCTCACCGCAGCTCCTTCCTGAACACAAAGGCTGGACCTGGCTGGACCAGGGGGGAAGCACATAGCCTCAGGCCTCGGCTCCCAGGGATCCCAGAGCCTGGTTGCAGCCTCAAGTGGGAAAAAGGTCCCAGGGCCACCCACCCGGCCCCCCATCACACTGCCAGTGAACAAGGATACCAAGGACACTCTACTGCCTTCTTGGACCCCCTGTCTGAAGTAGAAACCAGTTACCCACGGACCACATGGGACCCAGGGCTCTGAAAAAGGCAGCCGGGGGCACGTGGCCTCTCAGCAGCAGACAACTCCCACCCCGAGCTCTCTCAGCTCCCAGAAGAAACGGCTCTCAGACTCTTTGGTTAAACATTACCCCCAGAGAGGCCTCCTCTGACCACAGGGTGCTAAAGTGGCTGCAGCTACCCCTGCCGCAGCTCTCCTGTTTACAGGCTGCCCGGCACTAACGACACTGTGCTGCATGGAAGCGCATCTGTGCGCTGACTTCACCATCTCCCCAAGCATGTGGGTGCCTGAGGACAGGGACCAGCACGCAGCAAGGGGTGGCTGGGGCTGGCCGGGGGCCTGCTCAGGATATGCTAAATGGAAAAAAAGAATGAAGGAATGAAGCTCCTCCCTGACATGGAAAAGGCTTCCAACACCCACCAGTCAGTTCCTTCCTTCTCTAAGAGGTACTCTTCTCGGCTCCTACAATGTGTCCCGTCAGAGACCCTGGGTTTCGGAAGCAGACACAACCGCAGGTCTCCGCTCTACAGAACGGCTCTCAAATGAGAAAGAACACACTCTTCCGAAAGAGAGAGAGAGAGAGAGATCACACACAGGCACCTCTCAGAAGCTGTACTGGGGAGGGACCTCGCCTGACTGTGTCCGGATTCCCCCTCCAGGGGCAGCCGATGGCTTAGCAGTGGGCTCTGCCAGCAGGCCTGTCCCACATGGTGGGATGGCTTCCGGCCACCCAGGGCATGCCGGGGACATCCTCATAGGAGCGATCCTCAAGTCCCCACACACAGCGACAGAGCCAGCCTCTGAGCCCCAGAAGCGGGGTGGGGGGAGGGCACGACCGGGAGCTGTCACAATCCGCGCCTGGCACCACGAAGGGCTACAGAAACCAGCCCGGGAGGCCCAGCTGGGGAAGTGCAGGCCGCAGGGCAGCCGGTCGCTGAGGGAGGCCTGCAGCAGGCAAGACAAAGCCCCGGGGCTGGATTCAAACAGCCCAAGGGTAATGGCCGGGCTGCTCCCCAAGGCACCTCCAGAGGCAGGGCTGTTACAAAAGGGACTTTGGCGGGGCGGTGGGGAGAGCATACTGGCCTTGTAGCCACAGCTCATGGTATGACCTTGGACAAGCCACCCCACCCTGCCAGGCCTGGGTCTCCCTCTTGGGAGTCTGTAGAGCGGCTCCTGAGTGATGATCTGCTTTCTACGGTAAATCTTACTTTTTAGGAGGTACCAGAACATTCCCACAAAGAGCTAGCTTACCAGCTGAACTCACAACATGAGTGGGAACAGAAACCCTATTTACTTGCAACTGTTTAGGCAGTGCCCTCGTGAGGCGCTTCACTTCAGCATTTACCCAGTGCCCGGAGCCTGCCAACCCACGCTGGGGACACGACCAGCGGTGCCCCGAGCCTGCCAACCCACACGGGGACACACAGCGGAGGCATGATGGCCTCAGGGTGAGGAATGGAGGGGCCCAGCCTGGAGGCCCAGGGAGCCCAGCTCTGCCCCGAAGCCCGAGGCCCCACAACGTCAATCAGTCTCAATCAGTCTCAACAGCAAAGGAGAAATGCAAATTTACGGTCCCATGCCACCCGTGCATGTGGCCAAGATCCCAACCGTCCGCCGCGGGGGCTGCACTGGGGGGGGTGTGGGTAACAGGCTCTCCCCTTCGCTGTCACTTGGTAGCGGGCCCCCTCTTTGCCAGCAGCTTCAGAAAGCCCCAGAAAAAGTAAACCGCCTGTGCCCTTTGACCCAACACTCCCTCATCGAGCCACGGTCACCCACATGGCTGTCCCCCTGACTCTACCGGCGGAGGCCCCTCGGCAGGGGAGAGACATGGTCTGTCGTGAGGACAGCTGGACCACTCGGCCAGTGAAGAAACGAGGCAAGTGATACGGATCTGCCCCCGATGAAGCAGAGATGTGCTATTTCTCTAAGACACGGGGTTCCGTGAAATGAGCCTCGGCTAGAACACGCGTGTGTCCATCCGCACAGCACACCTGGAGAGAGGGGCTGCCGGTGGCAGGGGTCCCTGAGGGACGGGAGCTCAGGAACAAGACGGAAACGGACTTTGCAGCATGTACTTGCAGTCCTCTGCTATTTTTGTATCATATGCATGGGGTAATCATTCACAAAGATAAAGGAAACAATAGAAGTTACTAAAAATCGTAACACAATTGCTCCTTTAGACTCAGCATTTTCAGGAAACCCAGCACAAACTCCTCTGGAATGTGCAAACTTTGGAAAAGAAAAGGAAGGACCGTCGTGCTCCTGCGTTAAACAGGCAAGCGCAGCAGCCCTGCCTCCCGGCCCCTGGGAAAGGAGAACGGTCCCTGCACCTCAGCCGGGGCTGCCGTCCCCACAAACCCCACACCCAGCAGGGTGATCGGGCAGCAACCATAGAGGGACTCGGGGTCTCTCACAAACGGCCCAGACCGAGAACATCAAACCTACAAGTGCCAAAGATCCCGGAGTGGGGAGGCACGTGGGGGCTGAGGCGCGCTGACCCACTCGCGGCCAGCCCAGCGCGCCGGCAGGACTAAGCACCGTGGACAGAGGCGCAGGCCCTCACCCTCCCTGGCCCTGCGTCCTGACTCCTCTCCTGCACACCACCCTGAGCTTTGTAACTGCGAACATCCTCACTTTGCCTGGGGGAAACTGAGGCACGGAGGGCCCAGTGTCACGTGGGTGGTCTGTTGTGGAATCGGGCTGGGGACCCACAGACGGCACTGTCCCGATGGACAGCTTCGCCCACAGGAAGTCCGGCTTCCCCCCTTGGAGGCAGGGAGAAAGCGTTTCTTGGCAAGGCTGAGCTAGGGACAGAGTCGGGGCACTGGGGCAAAGGTCACACAGTCAGTCCCTCCTCCCACCCCTACACCCCCAAAATGGGGCACACCCAGACATTAAGACAGAGCAATACCGACCCCCAGACCAGCATCACTTCACCCCAGCAATGGGTTCCTTCCCCTCCCTAAGAATCTCCTGGAAGAATTCCGAGCCCAGAACGCTAAGCCATCCCAGCAGAAAGGGACCGTCAAGACGCCCCCTTTTAAAGGAAGGAACGTAGGGGGAGGAGAAGGAAGGGCCTGATGGTACCCAAGCCCTTCCTGGCAGGCTTCCCAGGCCAGGTCACTGTGAACACCACACTCCCAGCTCCATGCGGGCAAGGGGCCCCACCCTGTAGCCCCGGGACCTGCTGCCTCTCAGGCCAAGCCTGAGCCTCAGAGGACGCTGGGCCCAGTTCCTTCTGAAGGAACTGGTGGGAAAGGCTGCGACAGGAACGTGGTCTGAGACTGCTCCCAAAACCCATTTCCTGCAGGCCTCGTCAGTCCTGCTGGCCTCCAAGGTTCTCTTGTTAGAGAGGTAGCTCGAGGTAGCCCCAGGCTAACCTGGGCAGAGAAGAGACATAACAAGGAAGCCATGTCATCCAGTGAAGAGGCCTCGGGACCAGGCCCCAGGACACTGACCGGCTGGCTGTGCGGTCTCTTCCCCAGGCCTCAGCATCCCCACCCCTCGGCCCCGGGCCACTGGGGCACCAACTGAGACCAAGTACCTGGAAGGGTCGCATGACAAAGGCAGCGGACCTAACCGCCTCCCCCAGCACAGGTTCAGCCGCAGGACAGAAAAGGGTGAGAAGCCAAAGACATGGAGAAGGAACACGGACGACATTGACAGAGGGAACACAGGGGTGCGGGCCAGCCAGCATCTCCATGCAAGACCCTGTAGATAACTTTAAAAAAATTAAAAATTAAAAACCTCCCCCACATTTCCAACTACCAACTTGTTTTCTCTGACTCCCCCAGGAAGTCCCCCCTGGGCATCCTGAAAAAGGCACAAGGAGAGGACGGGAGGGAAGGGCGAGGCTGCTCCGGCATTAGCAGCAGGGCGGGGAGGATGGTGGAAGGAGAGAGAACACAACCAGAGCCTCATCCACAGCCCTGTCCCTGAGGGGGGACAACACGGAGAGGGATGACAGGAACAAACAGTGCCACGAAAAACGAGCTGAGTCAAAGGCCCATCTGCTGACTAGTCAGAAAGGGCCATCCCATCAAGGTGCCCCAGGGGTGTGAAGGGTGGGCCCTTATGCCTACCAGACATACATTCTGGCAGGCCCAGGTGCCAACCCCCTACAGCCGCCAAAAACATGCAATGTCCTCTGGCAGAACAAGGCATTACATACTTGCTAAGGGCACGACTCAGCTTTGAAAGAAAAAGTGTCTCCAGGGGGCACCTGGGTGGCTCAGTCAGTTGGACATCCGCCTTTGGCCTGGGTCCTGATCCCAGGGTCCTGAGACTGAGCCCCCTGTAGCGCTCCCTGCTCAGCAGCAAGCCTGCTTCTCCCCCTCCCTCTGCCCCTCCCCGCCTCTCATGTTTGCACTCTCTCTCTTCCTTGCTCGCTCCTGTTCGATCGCAAATAAATAAATAAAAATCCTTTAAAAAAAATTTTTTTTTAAAAGAGGGGGGGGGGCCTGGGTGGCTCAGTGGGTTGGTCCTCTGCCTTTGAGTCAGGTCAGGATCTCGGGGTCCTGGGATCAAGCCCCACATCAGGCGCTCTGCTCAGTGGGGAGCCTGCTTCCCCCTCTCTCTCTGTCTGCCTCTCTGCCTACTTGTGATCTCTCTATCAGATAAATAAAGAAAATCTTTAAAAAAAAAAAAAAACTTTCAAAATATCTTAAGAAAAAGAAAAATTTTAAAAGGAAAAAAGAAAGAAAAGTGTCTCCAGGACAACAGGGCAGCAGCTGGAGCCCTGTGAAGGTAAGAGGGTGCCCAAGTAGAAAGGGCTTTCTGTGGGGTCTCCAGGTCCTCAGGCTGGGCCCGTTCTAGAAGTTCAACAAAAGGAAGAGAAGTTTGGAATTTGCCCCTCTCATGCCTGTCTCCCCATCTGGACAACAAAGGAGCTGGATGACATGATCCCCAACATCCCTTCCTGTTCTAAGAGTTTTACAAGGCCTGACATTCAACTAAACAACCCATCTGGTCCGCTCAGGCCCTCCTCTCTGGCGCGGACTGCCCTAAACATTCAAGCAGAGCTTCAAATCATTTTCAAACATTTCTGGACTTTCTCATCATGAGAAAGTCATGGGCAATTCATCATCCATCAAAACAGGAGCGTTGCACTCCCAGGTTGTGAAGGTCAAAAAAAGGACAATGTCTCCTCTTGGGCCACTAAAAATCACACCAGCATTCATACCAAACACAACAGCAGCAAAGGGCTCTGATCAACCCAAAGGGAGCTTCCTGCAGCCGGTCTAGAAATGTGGCCACCAGGGGGCGCCTCCCAGAAAGTAATAAAAGAAGGAAAACTCTTTCTTGGGTGTTTTCTTTTCCTTCTTAAGCTTAAGTGATAAATATCTAGAGCTGCTCTAATGAAAACCCAAGCAGGGCTTCCTGAGGTTCTAGAATGGCCTAGATGCTTTCTGTCTTCTCTCTGAAGCCAATATTCTGGCCAGTAGTAGACATCCAGACTCCGAGGGCCACAACCTTCGAGAAATTAACCCTCCACGCTGGATTTCCCCCAGAATGGTTGACTTCAGGGCTTGCCTTGCACGCCCCTCCGGCAGCACTTAAAGGCCGGGGGAGTCCGAGTGGAGGGAGAGGCCATCTGCAAGTCCAGCCGCAAGACGCAGCCCCGAGTCTGGGCTGGAAGTGTTTTGCAAGAGGCTCCTAATTAACGAGCAAAACATACCAGCCAGATGACAAGCCTCGTGCTCTAGCTGCAGACACAGGATGACACAAATACAGACAGACCTCCAGAGAAAAGGGTGCAAGGTATTAGCTGGGATTTCCCAAGACTCAGATGACTGCAGGAGGAGCTCGGGGACCTCACACCAGCATGGGGCTTCAAAGATATGTCAAAGGGACTTCTCCACGTCTCCTATGTCTCGGGGACTTTTTCCATAAGTCTGTGTGTGTGTGTGTGTGTGTCTGTGGTGCCATGTTCAAGCGTTCTTTTTTAATGTTCCAAAGTCCTAGGACCCATTTTCAAAGTTCTAGCTCCAAGTTCCTCCTGATTTCCTCCTGAATTCCCGGGCTGCTTGGCATGCCCCACCACCCATGAAAAGCTTGTTTTCTCCTGAGGAAGCCAGCCTGAGAAATGGCAGCCAAACTCCATCCCCAGGCCAAAGGATGGAGAGCCAGGAGCTGTTTCATAGGAGCTATGCCCAGGGCAAAGGAGCAACAGGCCCTAGGGACGGGCAGGAGGGTCACGGAGGTGCCACAGGCTGGCAAGTGACCGGCTCAAACCTGCCACTTGCTCTGCAGACCAGGAGATAAGGAAACCCAATTGTTCGATTCTGCGACACATCTGGGGACCCAACGGTGGTGGGGGGGGGTGCAAATAGAACACACTTTCAACAATCAAATCCACCAAGAGGAGACACTGCAAAACAAAAGGATCCCACCTACACTTTGCAAAAGGGTTGGGGAGCCAGAGTCTCTTGGGATTTACCTAACAGCTTCCCAGCGGTAAAGCCACGGCTGTAGAGCAAGGTGAGGTGTACCTGACCCAAGACTGGAAGCTTCTGTAATAGACTAGAAATGTGATCTTCTTAAAACACCATGAATCCCCACCATTGATCACCAGCATGGGGGACAGGGGGGGAGAGGGGGGCGTCAGACAGAGGAAGGCCATTCTGCATCACATACATTTATCCCACCTCCTCTGCACCAGCCACTCCCTAGCTCTAGGACCCCAGGCGGACAGGCGAGACGGGGGACCCCACCTTTCTGCAGATCAGCTCTCCCTTCTCAGACACGTGGCCCAGAGTCACCACCCTGGTCAATTCTCAGGGCCGGTGCGAGGCTCTAATGAGACAGCAAATCACCACATACATGCCAAGTATTGCTACTCGCCTCACACAGGCTCAACCCGGTGACATGCAATGACAGCGTCGAGGGCTGCACACGCGGGGCACAGTAGGTGATCCGCAAATGTACAAACAGCGGTGCCCTTCTCCACGAAAGGAACGAAGGAAGAAAAACACTCCGATCCAAAAGTAACCTCCAGCCACAGGCAGACAGCGTGGACTCCCCGATTGCCCAGATCCCTCTGCCACCTTTAGCGGCGCCGCCGACGCGCTCTGGGCAGCTGGGGTTTTCCCCACCCGGGGGGGGGGGGGGGCGCTGGTCACCGGGCACCTGAGAGCCCGGGTCCCGGCCACACCGCCCATCCTGGCCGCCGCTTCCCTCGAGCACAGCCGGCAGCCACCACAGCCACCTGGCCCCTCGGACTCAGTATCCCCGCGCACCGCTCCTTCCCCAGCGCTCCAGCTTCCCGAAACAGCCGCTGAGGCTGAGCCGGGCTCGGGTCGGGGGTCCCCGGGCGCCAGGGGTCCCCGGGCGCTCGAGCCCCGTCCCTCCTTACCTGCACAGCTCGGCGAAGGCCTGGAAATTCAGCTTCTTGATTTTCTTCTCGCTCAGCCAGTAGCCAACTCTCTTCCCTTTCAGAAAGGTCTGCATCTTCCTCCTCGGGCGGGGAGCTCGGGTCCGGAGGAAATCGCCCACAGGCCGAGTGTGGCGGCCCGGCGCGCGCCGCGAGCGTGCGGGCACCTCCTCCAGCGGCGGGGACGCGGAACGGGGCTCGGGGCGCGCAGTCCTGCCGGGAGGGGCGGACCGGGGCGGGCGCCCGGGCGGAGGGAGCGGCGCTCAGCGCGGCGTGCCACTGGCTGCCGCCGCCGCCGCCCACGCCCCCGCCGCCCGCGGGG
>NC_081569.1:134413819-134418972 GCF_022355385.1 Mustela nigripes
CGCCCTCCCGCCCGCACCCGCGGGCCCCGACCCCGAGCCCCGGGCGGCGCGATCCGCTGCCGCGAGCCGGGCGCGTGCCCTTCCCGGCGCGCTCGGACCCCGGCGGGGCGCACGCGGCCGCCCGCGTCCTACCCCCACCCCCACCTCCCGGGCCCGGCCCGGCCCGGCGCGGCCAGCCATCCTCACCCGCCTCCGCCGCCGCCTCCTCCTAGCTCTCGTCCCCGCGCGCAGCCCGTCCACCCGCCGAACCCGGCCCCGCCGCCCTCGCCGCCGCCGCCGCCGCGCTGACCCGGCCGGCCGGCCCGCTGGACCCCGCCGGGGCGGAGGAAGCGCCGCAGCTCCGGCCGCTAGGGGGCAGCGTCGCTCGCCGCCTCTTAAAGGCGCCGCGCTCTCCCGGCCTGGCTGTTTGCGGCGTGTTTGCGTCCGGGCTCTGGCCGGTGAGCTTCGGGACGGAGGGCGCGGGACTGGGTGTAGGGCGGCCATTGCCCAGGGGTCGTTGCTTGTTAAAGAGGCAACAGGCGTCATGCCGTGGGCGTTTTCTGCCTGACCCGTGGGAGTTTCTTAAATCAAAAGCACCTCTGTACCCCCAGCAGTGTTCAACGCCCCCCCACCCTGAGTAATTCTGTAGAATTGCAGTTGCGGGGAGGGCGGATACGGACGTTCAATGAGGTCATCTCATTGAGGAGAAAGACCCCTGCCCAGGGCGGCGGAGGGGTGGGGGGAGGAGGAAGACTGCCTAGGGTGGTGACCTGAACACCCAGGGTCTTCTCAGACTTAGGAGGCTGATTGCCTCCTCGGGTCCCCTTCAACTCTGTGGGGACGGGGCGGGAGCTAGAAGCATGTAAGATGAGGCTGGAACACTTCCAGGAGACCCACTGCTTTCGGAGTGCAAGTCAGCGGTAGCCTCAGTGCCTTTAACCCTGCCCCGCCCGGCCCCGCCCGGCCCCGCCCGGCCCCGCCCTGCCCACGCCCTGTGAGGCAGGGGAGCTTCCAGCCTTCTTGGAGCCTTAAAAGAGCTTCGGGTTTGGGGGGAGAAGACCTCTCAGGCTCAGGCAGGAAAAATAATTGGGGGGGGGGGCGAGGCTCAAAGTTTCAGGGGGAGACATTTCAGCTGGCCTGGGAAAATATTATTGGAAGATTTTGGTAGGCCTGAGAAGGGAGAATAGCTAAAACCGAGGTAGAGAGAAAGAACCAAGTTGTTAGGAATGACACCCTCCTTGACCAAACCTGAGCTCATGCTTTTAAGGCCCAGACCTAGGGGCCTGTCTTCTTCCCCTAATTACAACCTCCCCAACCCCTCTTCCTGCTGGTCTTCCAAGTTGCAACTAGGAGAGGCTCGTCTGCACTGGGACTTGGGGAGTGATCACACGTGACCACTTCCTGCACCTCTGACCTCGATGCGCACTTAACTGTGTGACCTTGCAGTCCCCTGAACCTCTCTGGGCCTCCGGTGCTCCCTCTTCCAGCAAGAGATAAGTAAGCCCTGCCTCATGAGAGCCCTTGACACTGCGAAAGTGCAGTGACTGTGAGGTCTAAAACCGTGACGGGGTGGGGTTTTTATCTCTGTGTTCAGTTCTTGGTCATCCCGTGGAAGGGTGGGATTCTGGCGCTAGAACCACCGTCCACAGCTGTCCCACTTGGACTAAAGGAGTGAACCATTTCGCCTATCCCACTGCAGCCCAATGGATCGGTCTTTGGATGTGAGTTGACCCCAGGGAGGGGCATGACCTTGGGGCAAATATTTCTCAGTTTACTACTTTCTGCACCTCTTTGAGTAACCACAAAGCCTACCAACCCTTCCTGCCTTGTCTGTCCCCTGTAGGTCCCTCTAGATTGTTCTCCACTCTTCAGCCATAACAGGGTTCAGAAAGCAAATCCGCCATACTTGGAATAAAGCCAAAAGTCCTTGGCAAAAAAAAAAAAAAAGTCCTTGGCAAGACCACCACCTCCCAGCCTCATCTCCCACAGAACTCCCCTCACCCTGCCCCCACCATCTTAGCCTCTGGGATGCCCGCCTTCCCTAGGACCCTTACATTCGGTCCGTTTTTCTGGTTTGTTCTTCCCTTTTTGCGTATGAAGTCATCCACCGGCTCTCAGCCCAGGGATCCCTACACCTTCAATGATCAGGAGACTAATCACACTTGTCTTACTTGACTCATGTTTGTCCCCCACTGTGAGCCCCTCGAGGGCAGGAAGTGTGTTTTTGTCTTCTTACCACTCTGAGTGTCTGAACACTCTAGTACGTCCTACTGGCTGAGAGGCTGGATTCGGTTTGGCTTCAGATGAAGTCAAATTGCTTCTACCAGCGGCCTGCGCAGAAGTGCTCATAAAAGTGATCAGATAGGGGCGCCTGGGTGGCTCAGTCGGTTAAGTGGCTGACTTCAGCTAAAGTCATGATCCCAGTCCTGGGATGGAACCCCGCATTGGGCTCCTCATTAGTCATCTGCTTCTCCCTCTGCCTCTTCCACGCTCCTGTGTGCATTCTCTCTTTCTCTCTCCCTCTCAGATAAAGAAAATCATTTTTTTTAAAAGTGATCAGAGGGGGACGCCTAAGTGGCTCAGTTGGTTAAGCAGCTGCCTTCGGCTCAGGTCATGATCCCAGCGTCCTGGGATCGAGTCCCACATTGGGCTCCTTGCTCGGCAGGGAGCCTGCTTCTCCCTCTGCCTCTGCCTGCCATTCTGTCTGCCTGTGCTCGCTCTCTCCCCCTCTCTCTCTCTGATAAATAAATAAAATCTTTAAAAAAAAAAAAAAGTGATCGGATATGGGGCACCTAGGTGGCTCAGTGGGTTAAAGCCTCTGCCTTCGGCTCAGGTCATGATCCCAGGGTGCTGGGATCGAGCCCCGCATGGGGCTCTCCACTCAGCAGGAAGCCTGCTTCCCCCTCTCTGCCTGCCTCTCTGCCTACTTGTGATCTCTGTCAAATAAATAAAATCTTTAAAAAAAAAAAAAAGTGATCTGATGGGGCACCTCGGCGGCTCAGTGGATTAACCTCTGCCTTCGACTCAGGTCATGATCTCAGGGTCCTGGGATCGAGCCCCGCATCGGGCTCTCTGCTAGGTGGGGAGTTGTGCTTCCCCCCTCTCTCTCTGCCTGTCTCTCTGCCTGCTTGTGCTCACTCTCGTTCAAATAAACAAATAAAATCTTTAAAAAAAAAGAAAAGTGATCTGATAAATGGATGTCAGGTTAGTCCCCCAGGCGATCCCTGATCTCTCTTGAGGTAAGGGGTGAAAGCAGGAAAACTCCAGAACCCAAACCGGAACCTGGAGACATCTACATTTGCTCTGGGAGGCAGATGGACCATTAAGGGATTAAATGGTCTATTGTGCGTCTGAGTCCTGGGGCCATCTGGGAGAGGATTATTCCAGAACTGGAAGAGGAGCTGTGGTTAGAGGGAGGGCATTGGGGAGGAAGGGCACTGCCAAGTAGTATAGAGGCTGGCCGTCTGGGAAACCCTCCGAATCCCAGTCCTTCTGGAGGAGACGCAGGTTTGGGGAAGTGAGACAATGAAATGATGGAGACTTCAGACCTAGGATACGGCTGATGGGTATTGGGCAATCTTCCTAACCTCTGTGAGTCTAGTGTTCCTGATCTGAGAACCATAGGATGGTATGTATTAGTAGGAGACTGGTTACGAAAGTCCTGGTTACTGAAGGTTGCTGGGGGTGGGGAGGTAGGGGTAGGGGTGGTGGGGTTATGGACCTTGGTGGAGGGCACGTGCTATGGTGAGTGCTGTGAAATGTGTAAGCCTGATGATTCACAGACCTGTTCCCCTGGGGCAAATAATGCATTATGTGTTAATAAAAATAATTTTTTAAAAAAGAAACAAAGTCCTGGTTATACCCAGCCTGCACTGGTTCGGCACAAGTAATTCAACACACTAGTTCAGATGCAGACAGCCTGCGGTAGCCACTTATTATCTGTGTGACTTTGGGCAAATTAATAAATCTGGCTGAGCCTCGGTCTTATAATCTATTAAGTGGGACACCAAAGATAAATAATTTACAAATAAAATAAAGAGTGCCTGGGTGGCTCCGATGGTTAAGCGTTGACCCTGGACTTGGGCTCAGGATCTCAGGGTTGTGAGATCAAGCCCCCTAGCAGGCCTGGTGTTCAGCGGGGAGTCCCCTTGAGAGTCTCTCCTGCCCCTCTCCCCTCCACCGCCCGTACTCGCTTTCTCTTTCTCGCTCATAAATAAAACCTTTAAAAATAAAATAAGTGGGAGTGACTATCAAACCTAGCTCATAAAATCATTAAGAAGCTTAAATGGTTGAGGGCACCTGGGTGGCTCAGTTGTTAAGGGTCTCCCTTGGCTCAGGTCATGATTACAGGGTCCTGGGATCGAGTCCCACATTGGGTTCCCTGCTCTGTGGGAAGCCTGCTGCTCCCTCTCCACTCCCCCTGCTTGTGTTTCCTCTCTCACTGTGTACGTCTCTCTCTCTCTGTTAAATAAATAAATAAAAACTTTTTTAAAAAGTTTAAATGAGTGTAAATGTATAAAGGACTGTAAGTTTGTCAAGGAGCTAAATTAAGGAAGGACTGTATCAGACTTGCCTGATGAGTGTCCTGCTGTTCCTACATCATCCCCACCGTGGGTTTCTGCAGCCCTTAAAATCTTTAAATAGGGGGGCACCTGGCTGGCTCAGTTGGTAGAGTATGCAACTCTTGATCTCAGGGTCGTGAGTTCAATCCCCACCTTGGGTGTGGAGCCTACTTCATTGAAATCATCATCATCATGAAATAGAATAATACCAGTTCATTCATTCATTCCCTAAATATTTATTTTTTTTTTTTTTTTTTTTTTTAAAGATTTTATTTTATTAATTTGACAGAGAGAAATCACAAGTAGACGGAGAGGCAGCCAGAGAGAGAGAGAGGGAAGCAGGCTCTCTGCTGAGCAGAGAGCCCGATGCGGGACTCGATCCCAGGACCCTGAGATCATGACCTGAGCCGAAGGCAGTGGCTTAACCCACTGAGCCACCCAGGCGCCCCTCCCTAAATATTTATTAAGCCCCTACTGTGCACCTGTGCTATTCTAGACACTAGGGTCACCAGAGTGATGAAAACTGAAAAATGTCTACCTGGGGTGGATAACGAATGTACAAAATAGGGGTGCCTGGGTGGCTCAGTGGGTTAAAGCCTCTGCCTTCGGCTC
>NC_081569.1:134419072-134442440 GCF_022355385.1 Mustela nigripes
CTCTCTCTGTGTCAAATAAATAAATCTTAAAAAAAAAAAAAAAAGAGGGCGCCTGGGTGGCTCAGTGGGTTAAGCCGCTGCCTTCGGCTCAGGTCATGATCTCAGAGTCCTGGGATCGAGTCCCGCATCGGGCTCTCTGCTCAGCGGAGAGCCTGCTTCTCTCTCTCTCTCTCTGCCTGCCTCTCCATCTACTTGTGATTTCTCTCTGTCAAATAAATAAATAAAATCTTTAAAAAAAAAAAAAAAAAAAGAATGTACAAAATAAGAAAGTAAAGTGTATAGTATATTACACAAGGGATGCGTGCTACGGACAAACAGTAGGTCATGCTCATGGAGACAGGAAACCATGGACTGGGATCTTAATTCAGTGGCGGTCCCACTGGCAGGCAACATTTGAGCAAAAATGTGACAAAGGTGAGCTGCCAAGTGGTGCAGGTATCTGGGGAAAGGGCTCTCAGGTGGAGAAACAGCAGATGCCCTCACATAGCCTCGGGCCTGGGTGTTAACAACAGAGAGTAGGGAGGCCAGTCTGGACGGAGCAAAATGAGCAAAAGAGAGGGTAAGAGGAAAACACAGGTAGAGAATGCCGGGCTCCCAGGACACCATGCACGCCTTCCTCTCTGAACAAGACAGGATTCCTTGACGAAAGGAGCACAGGACCTTGGTCGTTTCCCCAGGACGATGCCGCCGGGTGCAGGAGAGACCGGTGAGGCGGTAAGAGCAACGGAGAGACACAGTGAAGGTTCATTGCAGTACGCTAGCAGGGAAGGATGGTGGCTCAGCCCTGGGCCCTAGCAGGGGAGGATGGAAGATGTGGTCACTTTCCCCAATATCGCTCAAAGGAAGAATCCATGGGATTTGCTGGTAAATGGGATATGGGGTTGAATGCTAGAGAGAAATCATGGATGTCTCAGGTTTGAGGCCTGAGAGCTGGAAAAATGGATCTGCCCACAATTGAAATGAGGAAGGCAGCAAGAGGCAAGGCCTTGTTCAGGGATTATGTCACGAGTCCTGTTTTGAACAGTTTAGGTTGGAGACATGTGTCTGACATCTGAGGGACATCAAGTAGACCAACTGATAAGGTGCAGGGTCATGACTCAAGCTAGAGATATACAATCCGGAGTGGTCGGCACAGAGATGGGACTGAAAACCATGAGCCTGGGTGAGGTCAGCAAGGGTGTGAGTATAGGTAGAAAAAAGTTGGGGCGCCGGGGTGGCTCAGTGGGTTAAGCCGCTGCCTTCGGCTCAGGTCATGATCTCAGGGTCCTGGGATCGAGTCCCGCATCGGGCTCTCTGCTCAGTGGGGAGCCTGCTTCCCTCTCTCTCTCTCTCTCTCTCTCTCTCTGCCTGCCTCTCCATCTACTTGTGATCTCTCTCTCTCTCTCTGTCAAATAAATAAATAAATAAAATTTAAAAAAAAAAAAAAAGTTCAAGGCTGGGCCTCAGAGGTATGACAGTGTTCAGAGGTCAGGGAGGAACAGAGAAGGCCACAAAGGAGGTAAAGAGGAGGAGAACCAAGAGGGTCCTGGCCCTGGGAGCCACATGAGAGAAGTGGTCCTGGAGCAAAGAGCGTCAGCTGGTGGGAAGACAGGTGGCCTGGGACCTGACAATGGGAGATCGTTGGTGGCCTTCAGACAGCGGAGTACGGAAGGCTTTGTCAGATATGTTAAGTCAAGAACAAAATAAGCGTAATTCGGTGTAGACGGGAGGCTGCCACCAAGTAAAGAAAGTAAGGGACCACACTTCCATATGTATGTTTGTGTGGATGGAGACTGTCTTTGCTTCTGAAGGTGCACAAGAAACCATGAGCAGTGGTTGCCTTGGGGGAGAGGAACTAGAAAAACAAGGTGCCTGCAGTGAGAGGGGTCTCGTATTACCCTGTATATTTATTTGGCAATCAAAGTATTTTTCATCAAACATGTATTACATTTAATGAATAATGTATATTTGTTTGGCAGTCAAAGTATTTTTCATCAAACATGTATTACTTTTTAAATGAATAATAGTTACAGAAAAGAAAATCGCATGACTATTATGAAATGAGAAAATATAAAAAGGGCTGGCACCCAGGAGATTTCCAGTAAATGTCCATTCCCTGTTGAAAATAAATGTCCTCCTGTGGGTTCGCTTGACCTTCACCACGCTGAAAATGAATCAGAATTGTCTTCAGTATGCATCTTTTTAAAATAACATTTTCTAGGGGTGCCTGGGTGGCTCAGTGGGTTAAACCCTCTGCCTTCAGCTCAGGTCATGATCCTGGGGGGTTCAGGGATCAGGCCCCACATCGGGCTCTCTGCTCAGCGGAGGGCCTGCTTCCCCCTCTCTCTCTCTGCCTGGTTCTCTGCCTACTTGTGATCTCTGTCTGTCAAATAAATAAATAAAATCTTTTTTTAAAAAATAACATTTTCTAATAGAACCACATTAGCATTATGATGCTCTAACACATATAAAATATGGGGCGCCAGGGGCGCCTGGGTGGCTCAGTGGGTTAAGCCGCTGCCTTCGGCTCAGGTCATGATCTCAGGGTCCTGGGATCAAGTCCTGCATTGGGCTCTCTGCTCAGCGGGGAGCCTGCTTCCTCCTCTCTCTCTCTCTCTGCCTGCTTCTCTGCCTACTTGTGATCTCTGTCAAATAAAATAAATAAAATCTTTAAAAAAAAAATATGGGGCGCCAGGGTGGTTCAGTCGGTTAAGTGACTCTTCATTCTCAGCTCCGGTGTGGATTTCAAGATCGTGAGTTCAAGCCCCACATTGGGCTCTAAGCTGGATGGGAAGCCTACTTAAAAAAAAAAAAGAAGGGCGCCTGGGTGGCTCAGTGGGTTAAGCCGCTGCCTTTGGCTCAGGTCATGATCTCAGGGTCCTGGGATCGAGTCCCACATCGGGCTCTCTGCTCGGCAGGGAGTCTGCTTCCTCCTCTCTCTCTCTCTGCCTGCCTCTCTGCCTACTTGTGATCTCTCTCTGTCAAATAAATAAATAAAATCTTTAAAAAAAAAAAAAAAAAAAAGAAGAAGAATTGGAAAATAAAAATAAATTTAAAAAATTTAAAATTTTTAAAAATAGAACATAAAAACAATTTTTTTAAGATTTTATATATTTATTTGACACAGAGAGAGACAGAGAGATCACAAGTAGAGAGGGAGGAAAAAGCAGGCCCCCTGCTGAGCAGAGAGTCGGAGCGGAAGGCAGAGGCTTAACCCACTGAGCCACCCAGGCGCCCCCAGGAAAATCAATTCTTTACTGTCATCTAAAACTTGATTCATATTTAAATACCCCTAATTGCCTCTAATTGCCTAATTGCTCCTAATTTCCTTTACAACTGGTTTGTCCTAACTGAGACTTCACACTGCCGGTTGGTTGTCCGGTCTCCTGATCTCTTCCGACCTTGACCAGTTCACCTTGTGAAAGAGACTAGATTGATTGTCCTGTGGAAGGCCAACCTTCTGGATTTCTCTGCATCTTCCCTCATGGCGTCCTATTCTCTGTGAGAGGCATACTGTTGCGTATATATGTATATACAAACTTACTGTTGTGTGTATGAATATCTCCCGGCGTCCCTGGGGGGGCTCGGTCAGTTAAGTGTCCTCTTTCTGCTCAGGTCATGATCCCAGGGTCCTGGGATCAAGTTCTGCTTCGGGCTCCTTGCTCAGTGGGGCATGAGCTTCTCCCTCTCTCTCTTCCCGCCGCTCCCCCTGCTTGTGGTCTCTCTCTCTGTCAAATAAATAAATAAAAATCTTAAAAAAAAAAAAAAAAAAAAAGAATTTCCACCCTTACTGTCTTATTTCATGGGGTGAATAGGCCACAATTGTGTTGTCCATCCCCTTGCTGACACACTTTTTTGGGAGGTGGGGGGTGCGTGCACACACACACACATACGCACACACACGCACACACACACAGGGTGGCGGTGAGGATAAGAGTATCTCAAGCAGACGCCACACCCAGCGCAGAGCCAGACACAGGGCTCGATCCCACCACCCTGAGATCAGAACCTGAGCCGAAATCAAGAGTCTGAGCCTTAACCGACAGCGCCACCCAGGCGCCCCAGTGACATACCTCCTTTGATTTGAGCACCAACTGATAATTTTGCCCAAATCCACGATTTCCTCAGAGGTTGCAAAAAAAAGTCGGCTGCCACCCTAGGAAAAGTGGGGTAGGAGAGACGACGGACAGTGGCCTTGCAGCTCTAGTGAGAGGGAGCAGACACAAGGCAGGAGATGCTCACCGAGGGGCGCTTGGGTGGCTCAGCTGGTTGAGCTACGGCCTTCAGCTCAGGTCATGATCCTGGAGTCCCAAGGCTGAGTCCTACATCGGGCTCCCAGCTCAGTCGGGAGTCTGCTGCTCGCTGCTCCCTCTGACCCTCTCCCTTCTCATGCTCTCTCTGACTCTCAAATAAATGAATAAAATCTTAAAAAAGAAAAAGTGAGAGAGAAATGGTAATTGAGAGGAGACACAGGTGCTGAGTCCCTGCCGTGTGGTCTGCAGAGAGCCCCTTGGTACTTTGCAAGAAGGACTTCTGCAGCCTCCCTGTAAAGAGGGGAGCGTGGGTTTCCCTTTACAGCAAAAGAGCACCTGGAAGGCCAAATGCCCGCTAAAGTCACATGGTTGGTGGCGGTGGCCGAGAGGGGCCTGAACCCCATGCTGGGCTTTTCCTGCTCCTCTCTGTCACTGTGGGAAGCCTCAAAGAGGGGTGGAGGGCGGGAACCTTCTTTTCAAGACCTCAGAAGGTGGGGTGGGGGCGGGGGGGGGGGGAGGAAATACAGAAACAAACCTGCGTAACCCCATTTCGAAATGCAGCTAGCTGCGGCCACACGCGCTCTACCCAGGCCCACTAACCGAGGCAGAGGGAGAAAGGCAGCCAAGCAAAGCTGAGGGAAGCCGTGCTCCAAGGATGGCCAGGCAAGAGCCTCCTCGGCCCGTGCTAGCTCTCTGCCCACACCATTAGATTCAGGCCCAAAGCCACAATGGTCCAAAACAAAACAAACAAACAAACAAAAAAAGCAGTGACCAGGCCCATGCATGGGGATTTGTCTCCATGAACGCCCCCTTCTAAGATATCTGTTCTCCTTCCAAGGCCTGGGAACTGTCCCTCTGCAAACCATCTGTCCCCTCTATGCCAGACATTTAGTGACATTCCTTTAGTCCTCTGTGGCACTTGGAAAACATAGCTATTGACTAACTATATTAAGAAATGCCATCCACAGCCCACCCTTGGCAGCCCCGTGAGTCCCCATGACGTCCACTCTCCGGGGTCATGGGGAAAGAGGCCCCTGGTGGCCTCCCGAGTCCTAAATTGCTTTTCCTGGCACAGTCCCGCCCTCTGGACTCTGCCAGACAGAGAACTGCTTTACCAGAAACCTAAATTAAAAAAGAGAAAAAGGGGGGGAAAGACAGAGAGAGAGAGAAGGAAAAACAAGTTCACAGCCCACGTCCTCTACTGCTGGTGCTTTACCAGGACCCGCTCCGCTTGCGTCGAAAATCGGATTCCATCGAAAGCGCTGTGTTTCTCAAACACCACTTCGGAGCACACGTCACTTGCAGAAACAGAAGTGGGAGCCACACATGACACCAGAGCAACATGCTGCTTCAGCCTGAACGAGCACAGGAATCCGCTGGAATCTTCTCAAAGATCCAGCGGGCCTGGGGGTGGGGGGCTGGGACCCCGCTTTTCTAGCAAGTGTGGCTGCTGCCGCTGGCCCATGGGTGACTCTGACCTGCAAGATACTGGCAACCGTAACAGAACACGATTCTGTGCACCCCTGGCTACACGTTAGAATCACTGAAGAGCTTCTGAAAACACATCTCTCTGTCCGCACCCCGCCCCAGACCCGTGGATCAGAATTCTTACCTGGTGGGAGAGTCGGAGTCAAAAAGTAGACAAGAGCGGCCTCTTCCAGGCCCCAGGGATGGTAATGCGCAATGAGATGAAGATTGCTGTTCTTGAGATCGTCTGTTCCTGAGATCAACGTAAAGAAATACAAGACATGGGGGCGCCTGGGTGGCTCAGCGGGTTAAAGCCTCTGCCTTCGGCTCAGGTCACGATCCCAGGGTCCTGGAATCGAGCCACGCATCGGGCTCTCTGCTCCGCAGGGAGCCTGCTTCCTCCTCTCTCTCTGCCTGCCTCTCTGCCTACTTGTGATCTCTGTCTGACAAATAAATAAATAAAATATTTTTCAAAGAAAGAGAGAGAAATACAAGAAATGGAACAATGGACCAGTCTGTCAGCCCACAGATGTTTGAACGCCGGTGGGATGCAGGTCGGGATTGAGAACCAGTGCCCTGTCCCAGCACGTTGCGGGTGGAGGGAGAAATGAGTCATAAAACCATCATCATCATCATTTATAATCAGCTATCCAGTGTTCTTTATGGTCAAAAAATAAATAAATAAATAAACGCACTTACAGTGACGCACACTGAGTCATGTAGAGAATTGTTCAATTACTCCATCATATACCTGAAACCAACGTATTAAACACTGTGTGTTAACGATACTGGAATTAAAATAAAAAACGTTTTTTTAAAGACTTTATTGGAGAGAGAGGGAGAACGCTAGAGAGGGAGAACACAAGTGGGGTGAGGGGCAGAGGGAGAAGCAGACTCCCCACCGAGCAGGGAACCTGATGTGGGGCTTGATCCTGGGACTTCGGGGATGGTGACCTGAGCTGAAGGCAGATGCCTAACCCATTAAGCCACCCAGGCGGCCCAAAATAAAACGTTTAATTTAAAAACTATGGTTTTTTTTTTTTTTCTAATTTTAAACAGACAAATAACATGCTGAAAAGAGAAAACAAAACAAAACAAAAAGGGAACTAGCCACCACGCACAAATTTATAAGGCCCTGACTGCTTACATGCAGAGGGCTCCTTCAGTCTCCTAAGGATTGTCTTGTAGGAGCGTGGCTGCGGCCAAAGTCAAGTCCTCCCATCTGACACCGGACGACACCGCGGGGCTGAGAGGCTAAAGGACCAGGTCAGAGTAAGCAGCTGGAGAGGCTGGCACTGACCCCTGAGCCCACACTACATACTGGGGACAGCAAGCTAGAACCCAGCCAAACCTGCCTATCGCTGGTTTTGGTACAGACAAGCATCTAAGAATGGGTCTCCTAGTTTTATTTATTTTTTTGGAAGATTTTATTTATTTATTTATTTGAGGGGAAGAGACAGTGAGCAGGGGGAGGGGCAGAAGGAGAGGATCCCAAGCAGACCCCACGCTCAGCACCGAGCCGGACACAGGGCTTGATCGCAGGACCCTGAAAGGGTGACCTGGGCCGAAATCAAGAGTCGGATACTTAACTGACTGAGCCACCAGGTGCCCCCAGTTGTCCCATTTTTTAAATGGTTGCGGGACAAAAATCCAAAGAAGAAGAATTCATGACATATGAAAACTTTACAAAATGAGGATTTCAGTGTCCCCTAAATCAGGTTTTCTTGGCACAGAGCCGCCCATTCTTTTCTGTCTTGTCCACGGCCGTGGTTCCCGCCGTAATTCCAGAGCTGGGTCATTGCCACGGGCACCGCACAGCTTGCCGCGCTCAAAATGTTTGCATCTGGCCCTTGCCAGCAAACGTTTGCTGACCCCTGCTCCAAATGGTCACGCTGTTTGCCAGTTCTCCACTTCTCTTTTTTTTACACTTAAATGACTCCTGCTTTTACCCTCAAACTCTGCTACATTGGACCCTGTAAAAAGTTGCTTTTATAGAGTCGTTGAACAATAAATCAGCCGGTTGCTTGTCCATGATTTCTGGTGGATTGACGTAAGTCCGAGAATCAACGTGAACGTGCTGACGGGCGAGGCGAAAGGAAGCCTCACCTTTCTCGTGTCTGTCTATGGGGCTACATGGGGCCAGGCCTGAAGAAAGCAAGCCGCTGACTAAGAGAAATAAAATGGCAAAGGAAAGTGGGTGAGGAACTTCAAGCGTGTGTGGGATAGAGGAAGCATTCATCTAGCAAACAAACCTCTCCTGAGGTTATCACACTCTCCGGGGAGTCAGAGCAAAGAGACCCAGCATCTGGGCTCAGGAAGCTCATGATCTAGTGGGAAAATCAGCTGACTACGTGGGGAGCTCTATGGGCACAGGAGGAGCCGCTATCCTGGAAGGCATCCTGAGGAGGTGAGTGAAGCAGGGGTCATTAGCAGGTGCTACATAGAAGCACTGGGCGGAACACCCCCCAGGGTAGGCTTTCTGTGTTCCTCAACTCCAGATTCCAGCTGCTCTGCTGCAGGCCTGGACCTGGTACCTAAGAGGCCTTTATTAAATATTGCCTTGAGTTTAGTGGAAAGGGAGGAGAGTAGGTAAGACAGATAGTGTAGGCCTCTGTGCGATGACCTCGGGTAGATTCTGGATTAAAGGAGGATTGGAGAAGACTTTCCAGTTTGGTTTTGTTTGTTGAAAATAAAATTTAATACACACTCGGTAGAGGATTTTTGGGAAAAAAAGACCGTGGGAGGAAAAACTAACAGTCAGTTAACACGGATTTCCCTTCCAGCATCTTCTCTAGAAACAGGTGACACGTTTTGGGTTTTTTTTTTTTTAATGGTTTGTCCCACGTTCTCACCATTCATTAAGCATGGTCTTTGTTGGGGAATGTCCAGGTGGTGCAGTCAGTTAAGCCTCAGACTCTTGGTTTCGGTTCCGGTCGCGATCTCAGGGTCCTGAGATCGAGCCCCACCTCGGCTCTGCAACAAGTATGGATCCTGCTTGAGTTTCTCTCGCCCCCTTCCCCTACTCACGCTTGCTCTCTCTCTCTCTCTCTCTCAGATAAATGAATAAGAAAATCTTCAAAAAACCAAAGCAAACAAACAAACAAAAAACAACCTTCTTTGTTCGAACAGCCTTAATAATCATTAGTTTTAATGACGCACCATTCTGCCTGGACTCCAGATGGGACTCCAGAGTTTCCCCCGGTTTTCAGTCTTACTGTGAGGGCTACGCAAGCAGTTCGCTGAGGCGCGCACCGCCACGGACGTGTTAGCAATGTTAGAGATCGTGCTGGGCGTCTCCACCTAAACCTCCCTTACGGCACTGTCCTTGGAAATGACTCCTCAGCAGGGGAAAAGCGGGTCAGCCTCCTTCAGTAAGGAGGAGTCAGAGGCATTTCCAAAGGCTGATGCTGACTTGGGCTTCCCGGGAAGCTTTTAAAATGGTGATTCCTGCTCAGAGCGGCCATTTCAGGGTCTATTTTTTCTAGTGCAAATGGGGCCGCGTCTTCATATGTAAATGAACCATGTGCAGAAGCCCTGAATTACCAGGGAGGTCCTTCCCTGACAAGTGTTTTAAAGACTCTGGTTAACCCCTGCTTGCTTACTGTATTTATTTACATGCAGCCCCCAAGTTTACCAGACTGAACAAATTAAAATACGGGAAGCCCAGTTACATTTGAATCCCCAATACAAAGTGAATTTTTTTTTTTAGTATAAGTATGTCCCAAATAGGTTGTGGGATATACTTATACTTCTATATTATTTATTTATGAATGAATGGTATGCAGGTACGTATGTATGCATGTGTGTGTGTATGTAAGCCCAACACCCAGCATGAAGCTCAATGCAGGACTTGAACTCACGACCCTGAGATCAAGACCTGAGCTGAAATCAAGAGTCAGATGCTGGAGTGCCTGGGTGGCTCAGACAGTTACAGGCCTGCCTTTGGCTCAGGCTGTGATCCCAGGGTTTTGGGATCAAGCCCCTGTTTGGGCTCCCTGTTTAGTTGGGGGTCTGCTTCTCCCTCTCCCTCTGCCTCTGTCTGTCTCTCTCTCAAATAAATAAGTAAAATCTTAAGAGAGAAAGAGAGATACTTACCCAACTGAGCCACCAAGTCATCCAAGGATATACTTACACTTTTTCCAAGTTTGGTTTTTGTAAGAGATTCCAGTTTTCCTGGGCCTCCTGCAGTTTATCTAGCAATCCTACCCTGAAGACCCACATCCAATCTTTGAAGCCCCCTCAGTGTGAACGTGACCTTTATCTGCCACCTGGGGTTAGCCCCTCCTCTGCTCCTGGGAGTGGGACGATCTGAGTGGACTGGATTCCAAGGGCATGGTCCCTGATGTTATATTCGGGAAGCTAGGCAAGCAAGGCCTAGAAGAGCTGGTTTGTTTGTTTTGTTGGGTAAAGACTTTGCCGGCTTACATTAGTGGGTAAAGATTTATTTTCTTTTGGGAGCGCCAGAAATATCCAGGCGGCGCTGGGCCCAGAGGGCTTGGTAGAAGAGGGTCAGAGCGGCTTCTTTCCTGTCATCCCTGAGGAAAAGCCCCTCAGGGATGTTCAAGGCCCCTCAGGACCTTTCCTGCTGGGCTCTGGAGCGTCTCCTCACCCAGAAGCTCCCCTCCCCCAGAGCAGCCCATTTCTGCATCCACACCCTGACTTCCAGAAAGCACTTTTGTCTCTCATGTCCAACTTCCAGCTCCCTTGGTGGACTCAATCGCTTTTATCTTCTAACCTAAGACTAGGAACACTCCAGGAGCCTCCTCTCTGCCTTCTGCAGTGTGAACCATGGCCTTTCTCCCGGACTCTGACCGTCGGTCAGGAGCACCAGGTGTCCTTAGGACTCGGGGAAACCCGGCCCAGCTCCACTGCCCTCTGGGCCACCCTTCGGAGAGAAGCCCGCCAGCCCGCCTGAGGCCCACCTTCCCTCTGGTCTATCTCCATGCGAGAAGGGCTCCGTTGCCTCCTGCGGGTGCGGCTCCCTGAGCCAGTTCCAGGCCCCCCTGGGCCCTGCTGGGTTCCCCTGACCGCCTCAAGGCAGAGTCGAATGTCCTTTTCTTGAGGTAGACAGCAACACGGCTGTGGATGAGGCCACCGGTCAGATAAGGAGGCTGAGGCCAAGGGGCCTGCCCAAAGTCACATGGCAAGTTGGTGGCAAGACAACTCTTGGAACCCAGGTCTCTGGGTCCTGAGCCGGACTTTTTACTCTGTGCCGCCCAGAGCATTTCAAGAGGAGAGGATAGCTCGGTGGCTCCCCGTGCTTGGCATTCAAAGCCCAGGCCTCACCCTTGGATGGGTGAGGGGCATTGAGAACATTGGCCAGCCTCTCTACTGAGTCTCAGTTTCCCCATCTGTAACATGGGGACAACTCTAGCACCTCACTCAAGGGATTTCCCAGAAGATCAAAAAAGAGATAATCCTGGGCGCCTGGGTGGCTCAGTTGGTTGAGCAACTGCCTTCGGCTCAGGTCACGGTCCTGGAGTCCCGGGATCGAGTCCCGCATCGGGCTCCCAGCTCCACGGGGAGTCTGCTTCTCCCTCTGACCTTCTCGCCTCTCATGTTCTCTCTCACTGTCTCTCTGTCCAATAAATAAATAAAATCTTTAAAAAAAAAAAAGAGATAATTCTTATCTTAACCAATATCGAGCATGTGATGAGCGTCTAGTGAATATCACTGACTGTTGTTCTTATGCTTAAAATCTGATTTGCGCCAAGAAAGGGACGGTGGTGGTCACTCTTAAAAATCTCAATGTTTTTGAGGTGCCTGGGTGGCACAGGGGGTTAAGCGACTGCCCCTTGGTTTTGGTCCAGGTCACGATCTCAGACTGGTAAGACTGAACCCCCTCTCCCTGTCCCCCCCAACCCTCCGCAAGCTCCACACTCAGCAGGGAGCCGGCTTCAGACTGTCTCACCCTCTACCTTCCCTTACCCTCTCTCTCTTAATTAATTAATTAATTAAAATCTTTCAAAACAAAACCAAAAATCTCAATGTTGTACAAAGTGGGGGGCTGGACGTAAGTCAACTTTGGCTTGCAAATCTTGTATCCTCTTTGAGCTGATCCTGAACACACAGCAGGCAGAGGTCTAGGGACCGAAATTGGGGTGATCCTGGAGAGGACTCCTAGATTCCTACTTCCCTGAGTGCCCGCGGGCGCCAGGCGCTGTCTGGGCCTCGGCTGTGCGTCAGGGCGAGAAGCAAAGCCCTGCCTTCCTGCTGCTCACATTCTAGTATTGAAAACAGACACTACACGGACCAAAAATAAAAAATAATGTAGCCTACAAGATCACAGAACGGTGGAAGCCAAGAAAAATAACACGGAGCACCGCGACGGTTCTCTCTCGAGAGCAGCGACGCCTAGCGGACATTTTAGGAAATGTCCGGGGTTGTCCCATTGGGGGAGCACAGTAGACGTTTAGGTGGCCGGTGTCAGGGAGACCAGACATTCTTGGATGCACAAGACAGATGGAAGTTTGAAGGGATGAAGACTAACTCCCTTCGTGCAACTCTAGAATGGTCCAACCGAAATCCGTGTAGGTGAAAAATCTGCTTATAATATACCTATAATAAGAGCTTGAACCTTAACTTGGTTTTCTAATGAAGCACAACCGACATAGTACGCGGAGTTATCACTCCCTGCATCTCCAGGAATCCAAGAACCGTGTCTACGGAGGGAAAGTTATACTTTGTTTTGCTTGGGACTCCACCAAGAGTTGGTCACTGTTTTTAGGAAATCACATCCCTGTGGAATTTGAGGCAACACATCACCTCTGTGTCGTGTCCCATCTATAATTCCTCTGTGTGACACAGACTGCCACCAGAACATTTCTATGTTAAGAATACATATGAAATTACTCAATGTTAACTTTCTTTTATTTCTTTTTTAAATTACAGTACATCCTATTGATTCTTTTTAAAGAATGGGCTTAAGGAAATTTCATTATCTGTGAATTTATTTCATGCTGTGAACATTATAAAAGGAGCATTTGGGCAAATGTGCAAATGAGCAGAGGGGCGCCTGGTTGGCTCAGTCGTTAAGCATCCGCCTTCAGATCAGGTCATGATCCCAGGGTCCTGGAATCAAGCCCTGCATCAGGCTCCCTGCTCAATGGGAAGCCTATTTTTCCCTCTTCTACTCCCCCTGCTCCTGTTTCCGCTCTCACTGTCTCTCTGTCCAATAAATGAATAAAATCTTTAAAAAAAATAAAAATTTAAAAATAAAAGTAAAAGCTTGGCATTGACATGTTTTGTGAGCCTGGGGTTTTACTTCCTGAACAACGCTAGAACTAGCCAGAACACAGGAAGCCTCAAGCCGACAAGGTGAGGGTGATGTCAGGGATAAAGGACCAAAGAAGGCGGGAGAGCAGGTCGGCCGCGGTTCAAGTCCTGGCCTTGACTCTTGTTATGTGACCTTGGGCAGGTTCGGTCACTTCTCTAAGACTCAGTATTCTCATCTGTGAGATGGGAGCCATGCCAGTGTTTCCCCTAATATTGCTTTGAGAACGAAAAGAGATAATATATGCAAATCCTCCAACACAAGAGTACAGATAATTGTATTGTTCTTGTAGATGTAAGTGAGGATGGGGTCAGAGGGTGAAAAGGGAGTTAGCTGGATACCCTCAAACAGCTACTTGAGCATCAGTCTCCCTAGTGGGGAAAGAACCCCCAACCCGGGGCTAGTGCCGAAGCAACATCCAGGCTTTGTGTTTCCAGCCCCTTCCTGCAAAGAGGCCCTTTTTTAAAAGTTTATTTTATTATTTTTCAAGATATTTATTTATTTGACAGCGAGAGAGAGAGTGTGTGTGTGTACAGCAGGGGAAGCGGCAGGCAGAGAGAGAGAAGCAGGCTCCCCGCGGGGCAGGAACCCAATCGTGGGGCTCAAACCCAAGATCCTGGGATCATGACCTGAGCTAAAGGCAGACGCCTAATGACTGAGCCGTCCAAGCGCCCTATATACACTTTAAAAAAAATTTATTTATTTGTGAGAAAGAGCGCATAAGCAGGGAGGAAGACCGAGGGAAAGGGAGAAGCGGACTCCCCACTGAGCAGGGAAACCCAATGCAGGGCTTGATCCCACGACCCTCAGATCATAATGTTCGGCTTTAGTCTAACAGAGTTGCTTTTGTGGTATAGGACCAACGTGGCAAGAATACAGGAAAAGGGGACATTGACTTTTATTGACCATCGCCTGTAACTGAGGCAAGTCACATACATTGTCTTTTAATCTTAACAGTGACTCAACAAAGAGAAAACAGGAGGCTCAGACACAAAGTGACTTGTTCATGGTCCCAAGCCTTAGTGACAGAGCCAGAATCTGACCCCGGATCTCTAGGACCCCAAAATTCAGGCTCTTCCCAGGGTTCCTCCTTTGCCCCACGTGCCCCCACACCCTGAGCCACTGGTGCCGGGAACATGTGGGCTCCAGCCACCCCTGCTCCTCATTCTCCACATGTGTCCCTGCCTTGGGCTGGCATTTTTTCCCTGTAGCTGTGCTGAAGTCATCCCCAGTGACGCGCCTTCGTGCTTAGACAGCAGGCTGTGTCTGCAGTTGCAGCCCGATCTCACGATTAGAACTTGGCTGTCAGGACGCACCTGTCATCCCGCAGTCACCTGTGTAGGCATTCATAAGACAATAGTAGGTGCTTCCCCAGGGAAACTCCCAGGATAGCAAAAGGCTCAAAAATAAATAAACGGTGGAGTCGTTGAAGGCGACAAGAAGGAGCTGTGCTTGGTGGGAAGCGAGGCTGGAGGGGCCTCGGAGAAAAGAAGGGATTTGTCCGCGAATCTCCTGACACCAAATGCAAATGCACGTGTCTGCATGTGTGTCTCCTCTGGGGTGAAGGTCCGCGATCTTTATCACATTCCCGGGGACACTGAGCACTTGTGGAACAGAGACTTGGGGATATAGATGGAGGAGGCAGAGGGCTGGGGATGGGGCAGGGATGGGGTAGGAATGGGGCAGGGATGGGGCGGGCACGGCACAGGGACCGGGTGCGCAGGGGAGGAGCTGGCAGGAAAGAGCCTGGAGAAACAGGCAGGGCAGGGGTCACCGCTGGGCGGCCAGCCCGCTGTGCTAAGGAACATGGACTTCACTCGAAGGCAATTGGCGCTTACTGCCTAGGTGGGGTGACTGATTTGCGCCAGGCCTGGGTCACAGAACTCTGAGCTCTGGATTGTCTCGTGATGTCTCCTAGGTACCGCGAGGACATAGAGAACTAACTTCTTGCAAACACCAGGGGAGGCTTCTCATAGGAGATGCACGGGGTTGTGGAGCATGAGTAGGAGTTTGCCTAGATGTTGTAGTCCAAAAAAACTCCTTGGGCTGTAAGTTACAGAGACCCCTGGAATGGTCTTAAACCTAGTGGCATGCTTGCAAATGTTTAATAACCAGCTCTTGGTGAGGGAGCCCCGATTGGTAGCATTTACCACTTTCTGTGGTGTAAACATACTGTGGGACCTTAGTCAAGCTACCATTGTGGTGCCGTCTGAGACATATGTTCCAGAAACTTCCACGAGCCAGTGCGAGTCAGCGGCAGTACACAGTTGCTCAAACCCCATTTCTTAAAAGAACTTAAGGGGGGGGGCGCCTGGGTGGCTCAGTGGGTTAAAGCCTCTGCCTTTGGCTCCAGTCATGATCTCAGGGTCCTGGGATCAAATCCTGCATGGGGCTCTCTGCTGGGCGGTGACCCTGCTTCCCCCTCCCTCTCTCTCTCTGTCTACTCGTAATCTCTGTCAAATAAATAAAATTTTAAAAAATCTTAAAAAAAAAAAAAAGAACATAAGGGAAGGGGGGTCTGGGGGGCTCAGTCGGTTAAGCGTCTGCCCTCATCTCAGGTCATGATCTCAGAGTCCTTCGATGGAGCCCCTGCAGTGGGCTCCCTGCTTAGAGGGGAGTCTGAGAACATAAGGGTATATTGTGGGAACCAAGCTAGAGTTACCAACCAAACTAGAGTTGTCTGGTCTCAGCAGGAACTGGGGTGCATTTGCTACAGGGGCTAGCCTTCCTGTCTCTCTCCTCATTCTCCTTCCTCTATTTGATCTTCTCTTCCCACGTGGCGGATTGGCTTTCTCTGCTCCCCAGGCCATGTGGCAAAGAATTGCTGTTGCCAACAATTTCCCGTTCTCAGGCCCCTCTCGGCAGAAAGCAGCCCCACTGAAGCTTGCTCTCTCCCAGTCCCAGGTTCAGAGTCTCTGGAGAAGGAATCCATTGGTCAGACTCGGGTCAGGTGCCCAGCCCTGGCCCAGTCAGCTGTGAGGAGGAACCAGGATGGCCTTAAACCAACATGGCGCCCAACCCTCTGAGGCTGTTGCCAAGGGGTGTTAGGGAAGGAGAAGTAACCCATGAAAAAGGAAGTGGGCTCTGAGCAACTGGCAGAAAATGGTGGAAATTTGTCATGTAATAGTTGATGCTCTCTTCTCTAGTCTACTGAGCTACCCATCTGGATAGCCACTCATTCACTCGCTTATTCAGTCATTCATGCTTTCAGCATTAATTTATGGAATAAATACTCTATATCAGACCAGACTTGAGGCTAAAAATAAAGGCGGAAATGGGTACAATTTAACCACTGCTCTCAAAACCACCACAACAACAAAAGATCTGGGAGTGAGACAGTGAGACGCAAGACGTATGTACCAGGTGTGGATGCCCTGGGGACTGGGATGGGGAGCTGTGACTGATCGGTCCTCACAGCCCTGTGTTGTTCCCTCCAGCGCCGCACCAGGCTCGGTCTGTGTGGCCACCAGAGCAAAGCAGGAGTGATGATATGGAGGCTATGGAAGACCATGCCTTCCACTCTGTGTATCCTGTGTCTCGCTCTCTTGGGTCACTTGCTCTGAAGGAAGCCACCTGTCCCGTCAGGACCTATAGAATAGGTCCATGTGGCCAAGAACTGAAGCTTTCTGCCAAGAGCCATGTCAGTGAGCTTGGAAGTGGACCCTCCTGCCCTTGTCATTCCCTCAGAAGGGACTGTAGCCCTGGTCAGTCCCTGACCGCAGCCTCGTGAGAGACCCTGAGCCAGAGCAATCCCACTGAGCTAATCTCAGATTCTGGACCCTCCCAAGCAAGGTGAGGGTGGAGATAATACATAGTTGGGGTCTTCAACACAAAGTTGCAGAGAATCTTGTTGGGTCCCGCTGACACAGGAGGAGATATTTGAGACAGATCTTAAAGAATGAACTCACCAAGCAGAAACAAAGAAAGGTAAAGCAAAGCAAGTCATTCTTTTTTTAAGATTTTATTTATTTATTGACAGACAGAGATCACAAGTAGGCAGAGAAGCAGGCAGACAGAGGGGGAGGGGGACACAGGCTCCCTGCTGAGCAGAGAGCCCCATGCGGGACTTGATCCCAGGACCCTGAGATCACGAACTGAGCCCAGGGCAGAAGCTTAACCCACTTAGCCACCCAGGCACCCCAAAGCAAATTGTTCTGACAATGCCACAGGCAAAGCGGCAGGCAAGAAAGCACAGGACACAATGGCGACAGTAGCTTGGTATGGCCAGAACTTGAGCTGACTGGGAGGAGACAGTGTGCAGCTGGAAGGCAGGGCTGGCAGGAGAAGGGCCGGGGATGCCGTCCTCAATGTCGGGGATGCCATCCTCAATGTGATCGGTGGCTTCAACCCTTCCTTAGCACCAAGAGCCCCGTCAGATAAAATCTCACACAGGAGGCCAGCCCTGGAAAGATAAAGCCGAGTTCCTCTGCTTGGAGGTAGGTGTGGTGGGAGTGGGAGCAGAACAGGGTCCTGCTCCTCGGCCCCCTCCCTATGTGCGTCTGTACACGTGGGCCAGCGCTGGAAAGATATACAGGACACCGGGTTGAGTGACAGCCTCCAGGCAGAGGGACCAGGTGGCTGAATGGATGGGGAGACGAATCATTTCTTACTCTATTTTCTTTTGCATTTGTTGAATTCTCAATTGCGTTATGACTTATTCAGAGAAGTAAGAGAGAAATTTTAAAAAATCAAAGATAAAACAAGAGCAGCATCAGGACCTCAGGTGGAAAATTCGGGAAGATTTTCAGGCAGGGTAGTTCCAGGATCAGGTTCATGCTTCGGAAAGGTCCCTCTGGCTCCCCATGTGGAGACAAGGAGTGGGAGGGGCCCAGTCAATCCAGCAACCACGTGCAAGGCCCTAGGGGTGTGAGCTGGGGCCCAGAGGAGACCATGCACTCCAGGGATGCTGCTGAAGTCGGAATGGCCCAAGCCCTTGAATCCTTTGCTGTTTGCTCAGTGGGGGCTGACTGAGCATGCGCCAGGTGTGGACGCAGTAACGGGCATGGTGGGGCTCCATCCGGGTCTGCCCCTCAGGCTCTGTGACCTCCGGGAGGCCATTGGACCTCCCCAAGCCTCAGCTTTCTCGCCTGTCAAACGGGTTTACTAATTAATACTACTTGTGTCCTATTAAACATGTTTTGCCCTTTATTATATAACATGTTCAAATGTACAGAAAAGTAGAGAGAGTAGCCCAATGACACCCATATACCACGACCTGTGCTTAACAATGTATAATTTTTTACCATAGTTGCTTCATTTAGTTGTCATTGAATTATTTATTTATTTGTTTATTTTTTTTTAATTTTTTATTTTTGATAAACATATATTTTTATCCCCAGGGGTACAGGTCTGTGAATCACCAGGTTTACACACTTCACAGCACTCACCAAATCACATACCCTCCCCAATGTCCATAATCCCACCCCCTTCTCCCAAACCCCCTCCCCCCGGCAACCCTCAGTTTGTTGTGAGATTAAGAGTCACTTATGGTTTGTCTCCCTCCCAATCCCATCTTGTTTCATTTATTCTTCTACCCACTTAAGCCTCCATGTTGCATCACCACTTCCTCATATCAGGGAGATCATATGATAGTTGTCTTTCTCTGCTTGACTTATTTCGCTAAGCATGATACGCTCTAGTTCCATCCACGTTGTTGCAAATGGCAAGATTTCATTTCTTTTGATGGCTGCATAGTATTCCATTGTGTATATATACCACATCTTCTTGATCCATTCATCTGTTTATTTGTTTATTTTTTAAAGATTTTATTTATCTATTTGACAGACAGAGATCGCAAGTAGGCAGAGACGCAGGCACAGAGAGAGAGGAGGAAGCAGGCTCCCTGCTGAGCAAAGAGCCCCATGTGGGGCTCCATCCCAGGACCCTGGGATCATGACCCGAGCTGAAGGCAGAGGCTCTAACCCACTGAGCCACCCAGGCGCCCCGTCATTGAATGATTTAAAACACAGCCATCACTGAATTCCACCCCTAAATTTTTCATTATGCAGAAAAAGATTACATTTTCCTCCTACAGTAACCACAACAGTATTTTCATAACTCACAGAAGTGAGAAATAATTCCTTTTTGTCCTCTAATCCCCAGTCCACATTCAGATTTTCCAAAGTGGGTTCCAGTCAAGGTCTATCTAGCCGTTGTTCTCAGAGGCTGTAAAGATGAAAGGACTCGATAAGCACGACGCACTCGGACAATTTCTTGGTATGGCAAGTGTGACGTGCAGGGGACTCCTCCTACTAGGCTGTTGGGGGCTGAATGAGAACTAACCCCGGTAGGCCCAGGACTGCTGGAGCTATGGAGGCGTGTGTCACAGCCGGATGGAAAAGGCAGGCAAGAAAAACAGGCCTGAGGCCCAGGACCCGATGGCCTAGGAGAGAGCCTCTGACCTGGGCCTCTGGGTGAGTCCTGACTGTCCTCTACAAGGTGATTTGCTCAGGACAGTGTTTCCCCTGGGCAAGGGAGAGGGTCTACCGGAAAGCTTGTCATGAAGGAGGAACCTCCAGGCTACCTCCACCTGGGGTCCCAGAGTGCTGGGCAGACTCATGCCACGTCTTGGTAGACTGAGATGTGGAGGGTGTCCGGTCCCCCCGGGGAAGGCTCAGCATCCCAGAGCCATCAGGCAGACAGCCCTCGAGGGTGCTGCGGAGCAGAGAGTCCCTTCCTGCCTCGGACATTATGGTTGGAGGGGTCTGAGCTTTGCTCCAGGGACAGCCCATGGCTGAAAGAAGGCTGGCTGGCCCCAGATTTGGTCTCCCACACCGATTCCCACAGAACTGCTTCCCCAAGCAGTGGGTATAGGAGGCTTGAGTTGGGGTCAGGTCTCCCTTCCGTCCTCTGAGGGTCTGTCGTGGGTGGCAGGACGGGGGAGATCGTAAACTCCCTGCCATCTCCAGAGTTTTCCCTAATGGGGCCTTCATTCCCCTGCTGTTCCCCACCCCCCAAGCTGCGTGGCTTATTTCATAGCGTAGGGGAGTCATTGGGGTCTCTGGGAACGCTGGAGCTTAGAATCTTTGGGCGGGGGGGAAGGCCAGACATGAACACGTAACTGCAAAGTGCTAAGTGTTTTGAAGAAATTGAGCAGGATATTCTGGAAGGGGGTCAGGAAACTCCATCTGAAGAGGTGGGGAATCCCGATGTAGAACCCTAGAAGGAGGAGCAGGACTCAGGCAGGCCAGCCGGAGGCAGGTGCGCAGGGGGCAGGTGCGCGAGAGCCGTGGGGGAGAGAGTAGGTGGGAAGCCCTGAGGCCAGGAAGCGCTCACGGTGCCTGGGGACCTAGAACGAGACAGCACTCTGCACCACTTAAAGCCAGCCGGATCGCTAAGCATTTATGGAGCACCAAGTATATACGGGACGTGGCCTCCTATTGTTTGGGCTACTCCGCCCCTTCCCCTTTTTTTCAGGCAGTTGTGCCTCCTTCCTTCCTGCCCTTGCCCAATGGTTACCATGGGAACAACCCGGTTGCCGCGATTGGACCACACCCCTCTGGCCACAGTTGATTGGACAAGAGGGGAACACCTCACCGAGGCTGGGCCAATCGGAGTCTCGACCCCTGGAGTCTAGAGAGTGGGACCCAGTGAGTGATGGGGCTCTGGGGTCACGGCCGGCCAAGTTCCGGAGGTGCTGGCGGCCAGGTTTTCAGCCGAGCGGTCCACGAAGCCCTGAAAGACACTTCTGCCCGGAGGAGGTGTGAAGGAGGCGGAGGCAAGAGATATGGACCAGCGAGACTGCCTGTTCTTCCGAGCCGCGGCTGAACCCCCGCCCTGGGGCTCCTTGAAACAGAGCCCCTTTTTGCTTAAATTGCATCCAGTGGGTTTCCATCTCTCTCCAGAAAACAAGCCCTAGCCAGTGCCTTGCCAAGTGTTCGGGCTTTACAGATGCATAAATACGGCAGGGTCTCTGCCCTGAAGGTCCTAAAGCAGCAGGAGAGACGGACATAGACACTAAACATTAACTAGAGGGCGATAAGTGCTATAATAAAAATTTATTCGAGGCAGGGAGGTTGTGCAGAGATAAATTAAGATAACAGATGTAAAAGCATTTTGAAAACAAAAACGTAGTGTGTATGTCCCCTATCATCATACTTAGGGGATCCCAACCACCGTTCGACATTTATTTTAATTAAGAACGTAGCCAGAGGGACGCCTGGGTGGTTCAGTAGGTTAAAGCCTCTGCCTTTGGCTCAGGTCATGATCCCAGAGTCCTGGGATCGAGCCCCACATCTGGCTCACTGCTCAGCGGGGAGCCTGCTCCCCCCCCCCCCCCCGTCTCTGCCTGTCCTCTGCCTACTTGTGATCTCGAGCTCTCTCTGTCAAATAAATAAATAAAATCTTAAAAAAAAAAAAAAAGAAAAAGAAAAAGAAAAGAAAAGAAAGAAAGAACACAGCCAGAGAGCTGCTGTTTTACAAGGCAGATGCTGGTATTATCTGGCAATGAGTACGTTATCCGGGATATCATGCCTTTACTTCCTTCTTTGTGTTTGGTTAGTGGATGGGTAAATAGCATTACAATGTCCCAAAGAATTGGGAAGCATTTGTAGTTTCTGACCTTCCTGCTCAGTCACAGGTCTCTACCCTTTCTGTCCTGCCTACATCAGCCTCTCCTTGACTCCTTGAAATGATCAGTCTGCTGACTTGGCTAAAACAAAACCTTGCAAGTGAATCACCGAAGTTTTGCTCATAGATATGCCCTTGCTCAGTTAACCATAGTTGGTGACATTATGTCTGAAAGGAAGGTGTGACTTCTACTTAAATAATCTTCAAAATCATCTTGCCCAAGGACACTTCGAATGTCCTAACAGTTTATGAAAGCAACGATATGGTCTTGAGAAATGCCTTCCCTCCCCCCTCATCAAGGACAGAGACACCTGTTGATTCCTACTGAATTTCTTTTCTTTTCTTTCTTTCTTTCTCTCTCTCTTTCTTTCCTTGGCAGACAGAGATCACAAGTAGGCAGAGAGGCAGGCAGAGAGAGAGGGGGAAGCAGGCTCCCTGCTGAGCAGAGTGCTTGATGTGGGGCTCAATCCAAGGATCCTGAGACCATGACCTGAGCCGAAGGCAGAGGCTTTAACCCACTGAACCAGCCAGGCGCCCCTGGCAGAGGGAGTGGGGGAGAGAGTCCTAAGCAGACCCCACACTAAGGGTGAAGCCCGACGCAGGGCTCCATCTCAGGACCCTGAGATCACAACCTGAGCTGAAACCAAGAGACCATCGCTCAACTGATTGGGCCCCCTAGAAACCCCCCTACTGAATTTCTGATGGCAGAGATAACAGCACTGGCGTAGCTTCAGGGCACTGTAGTGTAGAGGGACAAAGCAGGCTTTGGTTGTCAGCTTGACCTAGATTCAAATCCCAGTTCCGCAAACTGCCAGCTGTGGAGTGTTGGGCAAATTAATTAACCTCTCTGAGCCTCAGCTTCCTTATCTGTTGCAGTAAAGAAAGACACTGATGAGATCAGCTGTGGAGTGGACAGGTGAATAACCAAACCAGGTGGGACTCTATTATAACTATGAAATGGGACTAGAAAACCGCTTGTTTAGAGGCACCTGGCTGGCTCGGTTGGAAGAGCACAGAACGCTTGATCTCAGGATTGTGAGTTTGAGTCCCGCATTGGTGTAGAGATTACTTAAGTAAATAAATAAATAAACTTTATAAAAATGGCTTCTTTCTTCTAGGATATCCTGGAGTGAACTGGGTTTTCTAGGAGGGCAGGGCTTCCTTTCCAGCTCCTAGGAATCAGAATCTGACCCACCACATTTAATGACAATGATGTGTTTCTTTTCTTTCAAAGATTTTATTTATTTGAGAGAGAGAGAGAGAGACCGGGAGGGCCGGCATGAAGGGGAAGCTGGAGCAGAGAGGGAGAGAGGAAGCAGGAGAGGGACAAACAGACTTCACGCTGAGCATGCAGCCCAAAGCAGGGCTCCATCCCAGGACCATGATATCAGGACCTGAGCCCCTGAAATCAGGACCTGAGCCAAAACCAAGAGTCGGATGCTTAGCTGACTGAGACACACAGGTACCCCAACAATGATGGGTATCTAGAGACTTGTATCATTTTCAACTCAGTAAGCCAAGAAGCCAAGAATAATTTTCCCATGAGAGTAGCTCTAAAGTTGGGCTCCTGATCCTCAGAGCCCAAATTCCACAACCGTTATAATATCATCCTTCCACTGAACCTTTAAACAATTTTTGTCTTTTGATTTTTATTATTATTTTTTATTTTTTTTTTTTTAGATTTTATTTATTTATTTGTCAGAGAGAGAGCGAGTGAGAGCGAGCACAGGCAGACAGAGTGGAAGGCAGAGTCAGAGGGAGAAGCAGGCTCCCCGCGGAGCAAGGAGCCCGATGTGGGACTTGATCCCAGCGTCCTGGGATCGAGTCC
>NC_081569.1:134442540-134591517 GCF_022355385.1 Mustela nigripes
AGGCAGAGTAAGAGGGAGAAGCAGGCTCCCCGCGGAGCAAGGAGCCCGATGTGGGACTCGATCCCAGGACGCTGGGATCATGACCTGAGCCGAAGGCAGCTGCTTAACCAACTGAGCCACCCAGGCGTCCCTGATTTTTATTATTGAAGTGTAATTGACATCATCCTTTGATTTTTTTTTCTTTCCTTTAAAAAAAAATTAACATAGAATGTATTATTAGCCCCAGGGGTACAGGTCTGTGATCGGCAGGTTTACACACTTCACAGCACTCACCATAGCACATACCCTCCCCAATGTCCATAACCCAACATCCTTGGATTTTTTAGGATTTTATTTTTTTAACGAATCTCTACATCCAATGTGGAGCCCAAACTTAACATCCCAAGATCAAGTCACACTCTTCACCGCCTGAGCCCACCAGGCTCCCCTGGAACATTTGCTCTCTGCACCACCTCCGTTATTTTGCAAAATGCTCACACTTAAACAAGTAAGAAGAGCTATGGCAGTGACCGTCCTTCGTCATAGCCCTTTATCTCAGCTGACCTTTCCAGGAAAGCGATGAGCGCAGTGATGTGCTTTCAGCCTCTGCACTTAAAAGACCACTTGAGCTCAGTAGTTCCCGCACATTTGAAACAGCGCCGGCTCAGGATAGGGATTTCGATTTTTCTGCTGAACTGGCGCCACCCTGTGGCAATTTCATGAACAGAGTACAAGCCCTGGTCCCGCCCCGCCAGTTTTGAAATTAAGGGATTCTTTTTTTTTTTTTTTTTTTTTTTAAGATTTTATTTATTTGACAGAGAGAGAATGAGAGAGAGAGCGAGCACGGGAAGGGAGAGGATCAGAGGGAGAAGCAGACTCCCCGCTGAGCAGAGATCCCAGTGGGGGACTCAATCCTGGGACTCCAGGATCATGACCTGAGCTGAAGGCAGTCACCCAACCAACTGAGCCACCCAGGCGCCCCAAATTAAGGGCTTCTTGACTAATTTTTTAAAATTGGCTGGGGTCTTGCATTTCAATGTATGGGGCATAACATGAGGACTTATTCATGTTTTTGCACTATTTTAGGTATCATCATTCAAATTCACATAAAATATAATTGCGCTGCCCTGGATTTCTTTAAATCTTCTAATTCCTGGGGCACCTGGGTGGCTCAGAGGGTTAAAGCTCAGGTCATGATCCCGGGGTCCTGGGATCGAGCCCCGCATTGGGCTCTCTGCTCGGCAGGGAGACTGCTTCCTTCTCCCCACCCCCCTGCCTGCTTGTGATCTATGTCTGCCAAATAAATAAATAAATAAATAAAATCTTTTTTAAAAATCTTCTAATTCCTGATTTTTGAGTTTTTAAGAAGTTTGCATCTTAAGTTTCCAGGAAGCACCATGAAAAGGCAATCATATATCTCATGTTATTTACTGCCAAAAGGAGCCCCACTCTGGGCAGGATTGCACCAGGCTGCCTGGAGGAAGCCACTTCTACCTCACATGTATAGGAGGTATCTATTCTTGTCCTTGGAAAGTCACCCCAACTCCTTCCATCTCTTGGGGTCTTCCTAAGTTGCTTCTGCGAGTCAGCAGTGGACTCCTCTACGGTCCACACATGGGGCCCCTGAGCAATCTCTCTCTCTTTTTTTTAAAGAATTTATTTATTATTTATTTGACAGACAGAGATCACAAGTATACAGAGAGGCAGGCAGAGAGAGAGAGAGAGAGAGAGAGAGAGAGAGGAGGAAGCAGGCTCCCTGCTGAGCAGAGAGCTGGATGTGGGGCTCAATCCCAGGACCCTGAGATCATGACCTGAGCCGAAGACAGAGGCTTTAACCCACTGAGCCACCCAGGCGCCCCAGCAATCTCTTTTCATCCTAGCCTTCTCCTTTCCTAACTCATGGTGGAGCTTTTCAAATTGGAGTCTGTAGGTATATTCCTAGGGCAGAGGTCTATGAGTTCTACTAAAAGCTTCAAATGTTCTGTTTTCAATTTAGGGTCATCCAGTTGACCATTCCAGAACCAAGGGCCACCTACGGCTTTATTTATTTTAATTTTATTTATTTATCGGACAGAGAGAGAGCACAAGAAGAGAGAGAAGCAGATTCCCTCCTGAGCAGGGATCCCGGCTCAAATCTGGGGGCTGGGTCCCAGGAGCCTGGGATCATGACCTGTGTCAAAGACAGACGCTTAATCCACTGAGCCCCATAGGGGCTCCTCACCTCACAATTTTATTTTATTTTTTTTAATTTTTTTAAAGATTTTATTTATTTATTTGACAGAGATCACAAGTAGGCAGAGAGGCAGGCAGAGAGAGAGAGAGAGGAGGAAGCAGACTCCCCGCTGAGCACCTCACAATTTTAAAACTTGCTTTTCCATTCAGACTGAGCCACCCAGGCACCCCTGATTTTCGTTTTTAAGTAGGCTCTTGGCCCAATGCAGGGCTAGAACTCAAAACCCTGAAATCAAGAGTTGCGGGATCTGGGGAGCAAGCCAGCCAGGCGCCCCTCTCTCTGTATTATATTTTGAGGGTACACGATTAAATGGGTTGGCTCATTAAAATAATGACTAGGTGGTTAAAATGGAGTTCATTACTCAAAACCAGAAGAAAAATCAACAGTGATAATGTCAGTGATTCAAATAATGGTCCATTATCCAAACCAAAACTCAAGTTGAAAAGACATCTTTTCCCCATCAAACCCCACACGGGTGATTCACAGTGATTCAGTGCCAGCAAATCACCACCCATCACTTTGATTTAATGTTGCTCATTTAACGTTTATGACGTTTTGTTTGCAGTTTTTATTTTAGTTTAAGGCTGAGGCAGCATATGAGCGTTTTAAATATGGAAATGTCAGTTTTGTTGAAAATGTCTTCATTTTCATCCCTGCCTTGGAAAGAGTCAATACACTTGAAGAGAGAAGCCTCCCGCTCACCTCCAGCACAGGTCCCAGTGCCAATATTTCTGAATATGTCCCTCCTCCTCCCAGTGGGAGATGAAGAATGAATTCTTCCAGCCCTCCGGGCAAGGGAAACCAGTTTTTCAGCGGGGAATGACTGAGTGTCTAGTTTTATTGGCCCATCAGAGTCTACCAGGAAAGAAAAGAAAGTGGGGCTTTTGTGCGTAGGTATTGAGAGCAGGGCTGCATGCGAGGGGCCATTCAGAGCACAGGGGTGTGCTGGAATTTCACTGCTTTGGAGGGAAAACTCGGGATACAGATGCCTCTGTTGTCTGCACGTGCGACAGAGTCGGGTTCTCACCAGGTACGGCCCAACAAGGGCAACGCCCAGCAATGTCACAAGCTGGAGGTCCCTAACTTGGGATCGTGATCGGAGATGACCCTGTCACCCATCAGTCCCATCGGAAAAACAAGCCTGAAGAAGGGGCGCTGCCCAGCCACCGCAGGAATACTGTGAGGATGGAGAAGGGTGGGGGGGGGGGGAATCCAGACGTTGGCACCGACCGCTGTTGCCAAGACAGCACAGACAGGAGCACGGGGCAGCAGCAAAAAATGTCCCTTCTCCCTTCCTCCCTGCCAGTCTTTCTCTCCACGGGTTGGGTCTGTCAGCAAGTCAGTGGGCCCAGGATTCTGGAGTATGGTTTTCAGAGTCCCAGCCCCAGAGCAGGTAGATGGGGGTGGGGAGCGTGGAGAGATACGTGACCAGGGGCCACCAAACCACATTTAAGGCCAGAGGGAGCTCATGTTCTGCATCTCATTCAAGACTCTTAGTTGCAAGGCCAGGAAGCGGATTCCGGCCAACGGAAGCTGCAGAGGGATCTACCAAAGGCTACTGGGCATCTCACAGAACGGCCTGAGAAACGAGATCAGAAGTTGGCCCACGGGGCACCTGGGTGGCTCGGTGGGTTGGAGCCTCTGCCTTCAGCTCGGGCCATGATCTCAGGGTTCTGGGATCAAGCCCCGCATGGGGCTCTCTGCTCAGCAGGGAGCCTGCTTCTTCCCTTCTCTCTCTGCCTGCCTCTCTGCCTACTTGTGATCTCTGTCTGTCAAATAAATAAATAAAATCTTAAAAAAAAAAAGGGGGAAGAGAAAACTGAGACACACTAGGGAACAGGCCACATGACGGCAGAGGCAGAGATTGGAGCCGTGTGTCGATAAGCTCAGGAACAGCAAGGAGCTGGAACACCTTGCTAACACCAGAAACTGGAAGAGAGGCGTGACACGGATGCTTCCCTGGAGACTTCCGGGAGGGCACGGACCTGGGGACACCTTGATCTTGCCCTTGAGCCTCCAGAATTGTGAGAGAACGCTTCTCTGTCGTTTTCAGCCTCCAGCACGTGGCACTTGGTTACATCGGCTCTGGAAACTAACACAGAGCGCAGACCCTCAAATATAAAGAGGAGGTCTGGGAGCCCCCTCTCCTGCTTTCCCCATGCACGTTTCGGTCATATTCTGAAACCATCATTCAAGGGGAGGGTCCTTGGATGTTCCTTCCGTAGAGGCAGTTTGTATGGGAACATAAGGGAGCACAGCAGGGAACCCATCCCCTGGGCCCCCAGAGCTCCCTCGGGAGGAATTTGGTATTTTGCATCTCTGCCTTCTCTTGGATAGCATTTGATCCAAGAATAAGTTTGCCTGGGTAGGGCTACTCAAGGTCCTTGGGTGGAAAACAGACGCCTCTTGAAGAAGTCTGCACGTGAGAGTAAAAGGACTTTGTGGGGACAGAAATGTCCAGGGCAGGAGTTTATGTCCCGCGAATCACACCCACATGTCCTTCTATCAAAGAATAGTGCGCTCTACTAGATTCTCTCAGAGCCATTTTGGAGCAATGTAGGGAATATAAGTACATTTCTTTTTTTTTTTTAAAGATTTTATTTATTTATTTGTCAGAGAGAGAGCGAGCGAGAGCAAGCATAGGCAGACAGAGTGGCAGGCAGAGTCAGAGGGAGAAGCAGGCTCCCCGCAGAGCAAGGAGCCAGATGTGGGACTCGATCCCAGGACACTGGGATCATGACCTGAGCCAAAGGCAGCTGCTTAACCAACTGAGCCACCCAGGCGTCCCATAAGTACATTTCTTATGTGTCCTCTCAAAACTGGAGATTCAACAAGATGAGGGAAGGGGAGGGGCCCCTTTAGCTAAAAGACTCCCGAGACACCAAGGTGTCTGGTCCTTGTTTGGATCTGATTCCCACAGATCAACTGTTAGGAGATTTTTTAAAAACATTTTATTTATTTATTTATTTATGTACTTGAGAGAGAATGGGGGGAGGAGCATGGGTGGGGGAAGGGAGCATTCCAGGCAGACTCTGTGAGAGATATTTTTGAGATAATCAGGGAAATTTGAAAATGAACTGGATATTAGAGGATCGAGTTATTGACAATTTTATCAGATATGGTATTAGTGTTATAAGAAAATAGCTGTTTTAGCGGCGCCTGGGTGGCTCAGTCGGTTAAGTGGCTGCCTTTGGCTCAGATCATGATCCCAGGGTCTTGGGATTGAACCCCTGCCTCAGGCTCCCTGCTCGGCAGAGAGACTGCTTCTCTCTCTCCCTCTGCCTGCTGCTCCCCTACTTGGGCTCTTTATCTCTCTGTCAAACAAATAAATAAAATCTTAAAAAAAAACACAGCTGTTTTATTTATTTTTAAATTTTCTAAAAGATTTTATTTATTCACTTGAGAGAGAGAACACAGAGGGAAAGGGAGAAGCAGACTCTCAGCTGAGCCAGGAGCACCCCAGAAAAATAGGTCTTTTAAAAGAGATATGAGGTGGAGTGCCTGAATGGCTTCAGTTAGTTAAGCAACTGCCTATGGCTCAGGTCATGATCCCAGGGTCCTGGGATGGAGTCCTGCATTGGGCTCTCTGCTCAGCAGGAAGTCTGCTTCTCCCTCTAACCACTCCCCATCTCCCCCCAACCTCAAATAAATAAATAAATAAAATCTTTGAAAAAAGAAAAAGAGGTACAAAGTATGTAAAGACAAAAATGCATGCATGATAAAGGTTGACTCGAATTTTTTTTTTAAAGATTTTATTTATTTATTTGACAGAGAGAGATCACAAGTAGGCAGAGAGGCAGGCAGAGAGAGAGAGGAGGAAGCAGGCTCCCCGCTGAGCAGAGAGCCCCATGCGGAACTCGATCCCAGGACCCCGAGATCATGACCTGAGCCGAAGGCAGCGGCTTAACCCACTGAGCCACCCAGGTGCCCGGCTGACTCAAATTTTGACCATCAAATTTAGCTAAGAGGTGTGATTCCTAGCATTCCATCACATTGCCCTTCGTGTGATTCTATGTTGAAAACAAGCAAATAAATATTGCAACAAATGGAAGAAGTAATAAAGCTATCTGTAAAAATATTTAAAACCAGTGGAGAGACATTTGGCTAAACATTGTATATTAAGCACACATGTTTATATCTATTTCCACTTGAACCCCATCCAAAATGACAGTCAAGGACTAAAACAAGTGTAAGTCTACCAGAACAAGGAGGGGCGGGGTGCATCCCCTGCGGAGAAGTGTACCACAATCCCCCCTGGGCAGAGGAGCGAAAGACCGCAGACTGGGTGCTTATGAATAGTGGACCTTTATTTCTCCCGGGCGCAGGCTGGAAGGCGAACGTCGGAGTTCCGGCATGGCTGGGCCAGGGCTTTCTTCTGCATCGCAGTGTCCTCGTGGGAAGAAGGGGCGAGGGAGCTCTCCGGGGCCCCTCCTACAAGGGCACTCATCCCATCCGTGAGGCCTCGCCTTCATGACCTCAATCACTGCCCCAAAGTCCCAGCTCCTAACACTGTCAGCTTTGGGGCTCAGGATGTCAGCAATCAGACCACCGCAAGGCGTCAACACATTTTTGGACCGTGGACAAGTTCAGGCGGATCTTGCTTTATTGTGCTTATGCTTCATTGTACTTGGCAGACCCGCCCTTATTTATTTTTTTTTTTAACAGATTGAAGGTTTATGGCAACCCAGTGTCAAGCATCTATGGGCGCCGTTTTTCCAACAACATTGGCTCACTTTAGGTCTCTCTTGCATTTTGGTAATTCTTGCAGTATTTCAAACTTTTTCATTATTATGGGTTTTTTGTTTTGTTTTGGTTTGGTTTTGGGTTTTTTTTTTTTTTTTGGCAATTGTGATTAGTGATTATGCCTTGCTGAAAACTCAGATGGTGGTTAGCATCTTTTTAGCAATGGAGGCTTTTTAAAGTATGAATTCTTTTTAGATAGACATCGTGCTACTGCACACTTCATAGACTTCCGTATTGTGTAAACGTAACTTACATGCACTGGGAAACAAACATTTCACTTGGCTCGATTTATTGCGGGGCTCGCTTTATGGCAATGGCCTAGAACCAAACGTACAGTGTCTGACTCTGCCTGAGGACCTGGGGGAGCAGAGGAAGCTACATGCTGCAGAGGGGGGGCCAACTGAAAGCAAATCTTCACCCCGCATGGACCTTCTAAAAGGTATGAAAGGCAGTAGGGACAGAAGCATGCAAGGTTGGGACAGAGGACCGGAAACGGAGGGCATACCAGTGGAATGATGGCCCCCAGAGGTGTTATCCCTGCACCTGTGAATGCTACCCGGGAAAGGATGTTTGCAGATGTGAGAAAGCCAAGGATCTTGTGGTGGGGAGACTATCCCGGCTTATGCAGGTGGGCCCCACATGCGGTGACAGGCCTCCTTATAAAAGGAAGGGGAGGGGGTTGGACACAGACATGGAGGAGAAGGCCACGGGAAGAGAGGGCCAGAGAGAGATTTGACGATGGTGGCCTTAAAGATTGGACCGATGTGACCACAAGCCAAGACGTAAGCCAAGGAGCCAAACAGTGGATTTTTCCCAAGAGCCTGTTGACACTTTGATTTGGGACCCGTGTCTCCAGGTTTGCAGGAGAATACATTTCTGTTGTTTTAAGTCCCCAGGTTTGTGGTAATTCACTATCGGGGCACAGGAAGCTACTCAGAGTTTGCCTGATCTAAGGAATAAGTCAGATGGAAGGAGCAAGAAGACGCCTGGGGCCCCCATTTCACCCTCTGCTGCTCACCCGGGCTGGAGATGGGCTGTTCTTCTGTGGACGGGTTTAATTTGAGCCACAGATGCTCCTGACTCACCAGACACAGTGTGGAGTTGACTGAAAACCAGGAGAGTGACGAGGGTCTGCCTTCCAAACAGGGAGGCCCCGGGGCTCTGTTTCCCACCGGGCTTCTGGAACGTAAGTAGATAAAGGATTGTTCCCTGGAGGAACGGAACTGCCTGGGAGAGGAGACCTCCAGCTCCTGACATCTGGGGGTCCCCCAGCCAGAAAGCTGGCTGCCATTCCATCGCCAGCCCCAGCCCCAGCCACGAACACAGAACTTAGTCCGCTCTTTCATGCCCCCGCTCTACGATGAGAATTGACATCACACGCTTGAGAACCCACCACACCAGTCCCATTTGAAAAAAAAATCCGTCAACATGAAAGAGGGAAGAAAAGAGAAAAAGGAAATTTGGGCACAGGGCTACCCATGGATGGGACATATAGGTCATGAGACGCAGTGCGGGCTCGGAACGGCTGGTCCACTTGCCTCCGCCAAAGGATGGATCTTTTTGGAGGAAACGATAACTTGGTAAGGAAGACTAGAAAACTAAAAAACAAACTAAAAATCGAACAACAGCAACAACAAAACTGGAATAAATATCCCAAGAGCCGTAACAAATCCCGTCGCATGCTCACCTCGTGCAAATGGGACTTGCTGGTTCATTTGGGTCTTGGCCATGGATCTGTCAGCACCCTAAACCAGGGCAGAGCCTGGGGGAGAGAATCCACAAGAAGACCCGGGCCAGTGCCGGAAGAAGACAGACTGCCCCTGGAGAAAGGAGCAAGTATCTAATTCAGACGTTCTGAGGAATGTGCACATTTCTTGAAACTGTTTGTTTTAAATGTATTTTAAGTGTTCTCTCTGCCCGACATGGGGCTCGAACTCACAACTCCAAAATGAAGAGTCAGTTGCTCTTCCAACTGAGCCAGCCCAGCACCCCAGATGTGCACGTTTCTTTACTTGTGCTGGTCTCAGTTAGACTCAAATGGCGACCAGTCACTTCGAGATGGAACTCGTCTTCTGAGTGTCCCAAGCTAGGCCCTCCTCCTGGAGTAAGCGGAGTCCCCTCCAGCTGGCTAGCAGTGGCCTGTCTGTTCCCTGCAGAGAAGCTGCCTCACCCCTGCTTTGCCTAATGCATTATAAATTACTAACTAAAAAAAAAAATAAGTGAATAGTGTTTGCCTCTTGGAATTTATCTCTTACTATTTTTTTTAAGACTCTGTAAACTTTGCACCCATAGAAAGTATTCACTGGAGAAAAGCAGGAACTTTTTTTTTTTTAAGGGATAAAATTGCCCATAATTCTGCCACCCAAAGATAACTCTGTTTTGTATTTGTATACCAGAAAACATCATTCCATTAGGCGGAACCATAGGAAATTACTAAAATTCAACCAGTTTTGACCTACAGAAACAGCGATTGCGTGGGGTTCCGTCCAACACGATTCTGTTTTAACGGCTACAGAGTAGATGACCCTTTGGGCATGGTGTCATCTCCTCAGCCTGCTGCGTGCTCCTGGGCCCTGATGTCATTTCTCCTTTTTCACAATGATCAAAAGGATTACAACGGAAAACTTAGCCCATTCCTTGTGGACATCCCTTCTTAGTTTCTTAGGAGACCTTTCTCGAAGTGGGATACATTAGATAAAAAGAATGCACATGTTAAAAGCTTTTGTAGCATCTTGAAGGCGCAGCGTCTGAAAAGCCAGAAGCTGGTCGGTATAAGGGAAATCTCCCCACTCCGGAGGGGATGGGAGTGTCAGGGGCTCTGGGGCTTACTGCTTCTGCTAAAAGACCACTCAAAAGGAGGGAGGCAAGATCAGAAGGGAACTGGAAACTGAAAAGCAGCTGGGCCTTTACTGCTTGGAGCAGAGATAGTTTGCAGAAGCAATTAGGGCTGTACTCCAAAAAGGCCGAGCATATGCTGGTTATAAAACCCGAGAGGGCCCGTGGCAGCCTGTAAAATGGACAGAGAAGAATCCCGTGTTTATTACTCTGATACGTGACTCAATTAAGTTAGGGACGAGGAATGTAACGGAGGATTTTTTTTTTTTCTTTTAGCCTGGATCTCATAGAAGAATTTTACTATTTAAAGGTAACATATATAGTAGAAGTAAGCAAAGTATTGGGCACTTGGGGTGGCTCCAAAGTGTCTGCCTTTGGCTCAGGTCCTTATCTTGGGAGCCTGGAATCAAGTCCTGCCTCGGGCTCCCTGCTGGGTGGGGAGTCTGCTTCTCCCTCTGCCTCACCCCACCCCTGGCCCCCCCGGCACTCACCCCTGCTTCTCCCCTACACCCCTCATTCTCTCTCTCTCTCAAAATAAAAATAAATAAATCTTAGGGGCACCTGGGTGCCAGTTGAGTGTCTGCCTTTGGCTCAGGTTATGATCTCAGGGTCCTGGGATCGAGTTCTACATCGGGCTCCTTGCGCAGCGGGGAGCCTGCTTCTCCCTCTGCCTGCCGCTCCCGTGGCTTGTGCTCTCTCTCTCTCTCTCTGACAAATAAATAAATAAAATCTTTATAGATATAAAAGATAAAAATAAATAAATCTTTAAAAAATATGTATATAAACTTGTTTTCTGTGTCTGTAAAGGAAGGTGACAATGGCTGCCGCAGGCACCTGCTGGAATTCACAGCCTCGTGTCACCTCCTGCCCTGGAGTGCAGGCTGGGACTGGGAGCTCGTTTCTAATGACTAGAATACTACGGAAGAGATGGGGCGCCCCTTTTGAGACAAGATCATAAAAAGACTGTGGCTTCTATCTCGGGGTCTTCTCTCACTCCCTTCTGGATGGCTTGCTTCCTGTAGAAATCAGCTGCTGGGTCCTGAGTGGGCCCCGTGGCGAGCTCCCCAGCCCGGGGGGCTGAGCTTGGAAGGTCTCCCAGGAGACGGCCACAGTCCCGGTCAACACCTCTGCTGCCGTAGGTGACGGGGCCAGCACCTCCCGGACTTGTGATCCACAGGAACTCGGAGACTTCTGGGCATATAGCTGCTTACGGAGCAGGTGGGTGCTGGCACTTTGCACGAATAATTCATTTGGTCTTCACTACGACCCTGTGAGCCAGTGCCATTCTTATTCTCATTTTCATCTGAAGAAACGGAAGCCCCCCGTCCCCCACCACCGAGGGTTAAAAGCCACAGAGTTAGGAAACGGCAAAGCGGACGTGTGAATGGAGAGGCTCTGGCACTGGAGCCTTGCTCACGTGAATAAGGATTTAAGAAGAGCTGCTCGTATTTCACAGGATAGAATTGCATCATTTGTCCCTGCCTAAAATGAGCAGTTTGGCAAAGGCGACAGAAGCATCTTAAACGAATCAAAACTTACCGTCCCCCCTTCCTGCAGGGGCTATGGAACAGCTGGCTTTCCCCCGAAATTCCCGGTTCTGTAGAGCGGGCGAGCCATCTGGCTTTAGATACAAAGGAGGAAGGGGACTGAGGAGCTGAATCGTGGCTCCCGGTGCCGTCTCTTCCCTGGCTTTCGCTGGTTTGTATCATCCTTACTCTTAATTCTCTTTGGAGGCAAGCATCAGGCAGGGCGGGCTTCAGGCTCCACGGTCAGAAACTGGCTCCAGTCCTTACATTGATGTTCCACACCTGAGATGGTGCCAGCTGGGTTCAGAGCCAAGATGCTCGTGGATGAGGTCTGGCTCAGTGGTTAGGGTCCTGGCTCTGGAACCAGACAGATCTGGGCAGCTTTTCGCTGTGTGATTCTGGACAAACCACCTTACCTAGCCAAAGGTCTGTGTGCTCATTTGAAATTAGGGCTAGTAAAGTACCCATGAAGATTGTGGTCAGAATTCAATGAGGTAACGTAGGGGAAGCATTTAGCTCCATGCCTGGCACACAGGAAGAGGGTAACAAATGATAGCTTTCATTATGATTATGATTATGATTGTTTTTTATTATATTATGATTATAATTATTTTGATTATATTTGATTCTTTTTGAGAGAGAGGGTGTGTGTGGGAAGGGGCAGAGAGAGAAGGAGAGAATCTCAAGCATGCTCCACATCCAGCACGGAGCTGGACACACTTGATCCCACAACCATGAGATCATGACCTGAGCCAAAACCAAGAGTCGAATGCTAAACTGACTGACCACCCAGGCACCATGATTATTATTATACACAAGGCACATCAGAAGGGCTCCTGGATGGCTCAGTCAGTTAAGTGGCTACCTTCAGCTCAGGTCATGATCTTGGGTCCTGTGATCGAGTCCTGAGTTGGGCTCCCTGCTCAGTAGGGAGCCTGCTTGTCCCTCTTTCTCTGCCCCTCCCCCCCAACTCGTGATCTCTCATTCTATCTCAAATAAATAAAATCTTTAATAAAAAAATAAGGCATATCAGAGCATTACTAATTAGTTACAAAATATTACCTTCCAAGTGTGAAATACCATGTTGGACTTACAAGTGATATAATATACCTTGATATCAAGGGGAACATAGACTCTAGCTGGGGAGCTAGAAAGCACACTCATCAAAAGATATTCTGAGGGCGCCTGGGTGGCTCAGTGGGTTAAGCCGCTGCCTTCGGCTCGGGTCATGATCTCAGGGTCCTGAGATTGAGTCCCGCATTGGGCTCTCTGCTCAGCAGGGAGCCTGCTTCCCTATCTCTCTCTCTCTCTGGCTGCCTCTCCGTCTACTTGTGATTTCTCTCTGTCAAATTAATAAATAAAATCTTAAAAAAAAAAAAGATATTCTGATAAAATTTGGGAACACAGGTTAAGTGACATATATTAAGGCATGTTAAGAATTTAAGTCAGTTTGGGCGCCTGGGTGGCTCAGTGGGTTAAGCCGCTGCCTTGGGCTCGGGTCATGATCTCAGGGTCCTGGGATTGAGTCCCGAGTCAGGCTCTCTGCTCAGCAGGGAGCCTGCTTCCTCCTCTCTCTCTCTGCCTGCCTCTCTGCCTAATTGTGATCTGTCTCTGTCAAATAAATAAATAAAATCTTTAAAAAAAAAAAAGAATTTAAGTCAGTTTTTAAATTAAGGATATTCAAACACAGACAACTAGAAGACCTTTCGAGTCACAGTTTTAGAGCTAAAGAAGACCATAGATTTTGTAGGTAAGTAAACGGAAATCCAAGAGGAATATAATGCCTTTACTTGCAAATCATAGTGAAGCCAGAAGCAACCTTAGGTTTGGATTTAAGTTAGCTGTGTGTGTGTGTGTGTGTGTGTGTGTGTGTGTGTGTTTATTTTAAATGCATTTATTTATTTATTTATTTGTGGGGGTGGGGAACATGAGTGGGAGAGAGGTAGCGTGAGAGGGAGAGAGAGAAGCAGACTTTCTGGACATGGAAATGAATCCCAGGACCCTGAGATCACGACCTGAGCCAAAGTTAACCCACTGAGCCACCCAGGCTCCCCTAGCTGTGTGGTTTTGAGCAAGTCACTCACTTCTGAGTCTTGCCTGCCTCATCTAGCATTTCAGACCCAGCTTTCTGACTCTTAACCCGTCTCTCAGGATGATGACTGAAAGCCTTACAACCCTACTCTACACTGAATTATTTGCACTGAATCCAGCTTTTACCTAAGAAAATTAACATCTCTAAGAGCAGAGTTAGGCTTGCTTGTAGCAGAGGCAGGAGAGTGTAAGGAAACCCTCTGAAGCTAGAGTACTTTCGACCCACGTGTCATTCTGCCTAAAAAAAGACGCTTTCAGAAGTTGAATTCTAAAGTCATCTGGTTTCCAATTTAATGAAATGTTCAGGCGGAAGTGAAATGGAATCATTAAGGATGTTTTCGGTTACATAGACACATTGGTCCATTTGCCTAGGCCAGACCTCTCAGGCTAATTAGAAGATTCTAGAAATGTCATGGACTAGAGAGGAAGTCACTTCCCAGATTGGGTACTTAAATATTTTTCCACATAGACGCTTGAGAAATTCTCCAGTCTTTGAGGGGGGCACGTGTGACCACTTATGTAAGAAATAATCCTTTTCTGTTGGGGCCTGTCCACTGATAGCCTGAGTGCTTACTGCCACCTGGTGGTGCTTAGATGAAGAAACACTTTTAGGAACCGTGAGCCTTCCAGTTAGTTATTCACTCCCTAATGACTTCTTTTCACTGAATGGCATGCCAGGTCATTTGTATTTGCTTGTGCATGTATATATGTATATATGTAAGCATCTGTATACGTATTTCAATTAACATTTTATTATTTATCTAGAGATCAAGAGTCATATAGTCTTCCAACTGAGCCAGCCCGGTGCCCCTTGATAAACACTCTATGTTAGAATAGTATAGACTTGCCGAAAAGTTAGAAAGATAGTACAGAGTTCCCACTCTAGTAGTCACCTAGTTTCCCCTTATCATTAACATCTTAGGTTACCATGGTACATTTGTTACCTTCAAGGAACCAACATTGCTATATTACTATTAACTAAAACTCCAGACTACTTTCGGATTTCACCTTTCCACTGAAGTCCATTATCTATTCCAGAAGCCCTCCCCCACTACCACATACCGTTTAGCTACCATGATTCCTTAGTCTCCTCTGGTCTGCCATAGTTTCTCGGTGTTTCCTTATTTTTCATGATCTTGACAGCTTTGAGGAGTGTTGGTCAGGTATTTAGTAGAATATCTTTCAATTTGCATTTATATGGTTTTTTGTGTGTGTGGTTTTTTTTTTTTTTTTTTTTTTTTTTAAGATTATTTATTTGACAGAGTGAGAGCACAAGCAGGGAGAGCAGAAGAGGGAGAGGCAGGCTTCTCGCTGAGTAGGGAACCTGACACAGGGCTCCATCCCAGAATCCTGAGATCATGACCGGAGCCGAAGGCAGATGTTTAACTGACTAAGCCACGCAGGTGGCCCTATCTTGTGTTCCTCTCATTAGACCGGGCTATGCATTCTTTGATGTTAACCTTGATGTTAACTAGCCAAACTAGTACTTGCCAGGTTTCTCCACCGAAAAGTTACTTTTTCTCCCTTTCATTACTCCATTCCTAAATTCAGCCCATACTTCAGCAGGAGAAGGGAATAAGCTCTACCTCTTGAGGGGGAAGCATCCGCATAAATGATTTGAAATTCTTGCATAAGCAAAACCTGACTCCTCTCCCATATTTATTTATTCACTCATGTGTTTATATCAGCATGAACTCGTGGATATTTATTTTATACTTTGGGTTATAACCCAACGCTATGCTGTTTGCTCTGTTCAAATTGCAGCTTTTACCAGCGGGAGCTCTTTCACGCTGGTTCCTGTTTTCCCTTTGACATTTCACCTCCTTTTGTTTTTTGAGCACTTCCTTTGTGTATTTTTCATTTAAAAAACACTTTTAGGGGCACCTGCCTGGCTCAGTCAGCAGGGCAGGCGACTCTTGATCCTGGGGTCCTGGGGTCGTGAGCTCAAGCCTCATGTTGGGCTTAGGGCTTACTTAAAAAGAAAAGAACACACTTTTAGGAAGCAAAAGAAAATGAAAATATCTTTACAATCCCATCATCCCAACACAACCAGTTAGCATTATCGTGTTTTGTTGTTCACGTTTTTGAAATGTGAGCTTTTTAAAATAATTTTTAAATTTTTTAAATAAACATAAAATGCATTATTAGCCCCAGAAGTACAGGTCTATGAATTGCCAGGCTTAGACATTTCACAGCACTCATCATAGCACATACCCTCCCCAATGTCCATAACCCAACCACCCTCTCCCTACCCTCCTTCTCCTGGCAACCCTCAGTTTGTTTTGTGAGATTAAGAGTCTCTTATGGTTTGTCTCCCTCCCGGAACACGGGCTATTAAAGAACATACTACTGCACATGATTTCATAAACATAACTGCCATCTTGGACAGTTCTATAGTGTTGACCAGATGGTGTCAGAACACCTCAAGAAGAGCTCTCTGGAATCAGACTATGTGCCCTTGCCCCAGCACTGAATCTCTCTGAGCCTGAAGCTTCTCATCTGTATAACAGGGAAATGACAGTATGTCTTACAGGTTTCTGTGAGAATTTAACCTGGCGGCATAGACAAGGACTCTGGAAATACATGCCCGGAATATAAATCCTGACCCTGCCACTTCTTAGCTGGGAAAACCCGGGCAAGTTACCTTAGCTCTCAGTATTGTTTGGCTAAATGTGTTCAGCAGTGCCCACGGCAAGTGTTGGATGTCAGCTGTTATGAACTCTGGAGAGACCTCCATGCCTGCATTTTAACCTGAATTTAACTGTACAGTCTACAGTTGTAAATTTGGTCCTTCGGGGTGTTTTTATCAATGAGGAAGACTTTTTTCTGCTTTTCAGCAATTTTCAAACTTTCTTCACACTATTTTTTTAGGGACCAAGTCACTAACCCAGGCCTGCCTTCCTGGATGCCCCTAGGTCTTACAGGTTCTCATACTCCCCACTTCTCATGTCTAGCTGGCAGTAATGATTCAGAACAACACACTCTACACTAATGCATATGAGACATATATGAAATGTGGTTAACACCTGCCATGTTTCCCTTGGAAGGCTGTTGGGTCCTCATACTCTTATGACTGCTTCTCTTTCTTGGCAATGGAAAGCATATAGGCCTTGCAGGAGGGCAGAGGACAGAATTCTGGACCCGCCACTTACTAGTTGTTTTGCCCTGGGCAAGTATTTTCTTAAGTTATTATTTATTTGTCAGAGAGAGAGTGCACACAAGCAAGGGGAGCTTTGGGCAGAGGGAGAATCAGGCTCCCTGCAGAGCAAGGAGCCCAGTGTGAGACTTGTTCCCAGGGTGTTGGGAACATGATGTGAGCCGCAGGCAGATGCTTAACAGACTGAGTCACCCAGGCACCCCCTTGAGCAAGTATTTTTAAACTTCTCTGTGCCCATTTCCACAAGTGAGAAACTGGATTTTCCTATATTGGAGGATTTTTAAGAGAATTCAACAAGAAAGCACATGAGGAAACTTTAATTTAGTCCAGTCTATCACGGAGAAGCATAGTACCTTTATTTCTTCCCTTTCACTCTCCAAATTTGACACGCTGATCCATTTGGAATACTCTTTGCCCTAATTTGTGTTTGATCTTGTTTCCTTCCCTCGTACATCAGTCGAAGATCCCTCTAGCAACCTCACTGAGAAAACTACTCCCCAGGGACACCTGGATGGCTCAGTCAGTTGAGCATTTGACTCTTGGTTTTGGCTCAGGTCATGATCTCAGGGTTGTTGGACTGAGCCCCACATTGGGCTCTGTGCTCAGTGAGCTGACTGCTTGAGATTCTCTTCTCTCTCTCTCCCCTGCTCACTCTTGCTCTCTCTCAAAAATAAATAAATCAGGAAGGAAGGAAGGAAGGAAGGAAGGAAGGAAGGAAAAAAGAAAAGAGAAAAAGAAAAAGAAAAAACTACTCTCTACCCTGGGCCCTAAGAGGAAAATAGCCAAGGGACTAAGATTGTGTAACCTCAGTGTTTTTCAGATTTATGCTTTTGGAATTCTTTGTTCAAATGAAATCTCTCTTGGAATCTTGATATAAATAAAACATCTTAAAAAGGTCATTGTATCAGCATTCCTTTATTTTATAAGTTCACATACATCATTTTATAACACCTATTAAAATGACATTCAGAACCAGATGTTCTGATGACATGTATCAGAAATCCAGGGTTAGAGGTGACAGCTGCAAACTTATCAACCTCAGCATTTGATCCTGCCTGATTTGGACTGTACAGAATCAACAGAATTGTGATTCAGACGGAAAATAACTTAGTATCTTAGCCACTGCTTGTATCTTCATAATAAACATAGGGCAATACACACCTAAAAACTACCGCTGATACATCATCACACCAGACACGCTACCCTTGCACACTACATAAGCTAACATCTCTGAGAGCACATGCATACACAGCGACGGGCCCTCTGTACAATTTTGTATGATAAATTCACAGGAGTAAATCTATATTCATAAATACTAGTGCAGAACTACATTCTTCCTAGTCTAGGACACCTTTGGGAGACACGAAACAGGCCCAGAAATGACAAAGGATTTAGACAGAGAACTGTACAGAATGAGCTCCTTGGCCGCGCAAGGAAGGGACTGATCAACGTCTATCATGAGGACACGCACTGTTCTACCTTCATGCTCTGCTTGCTGCCAGCTCTTCCTTCCCGGTTGCCTAAGACTCAGGACAAATGCCCTTCTTGGAGAAGGGCCTCCTCCTCCTCAGCTGCCTCTTCCTCCTTTATCAGCTCCAGCAGCTGCAGTAAGCCAGGGGCTGGGCCACCCTGCGGCAGGGCCAGCTTCCTGCGAAGGGTTCTGCACACGGCTCCAGCTAAGATTTGGTCTAGGCGGGCCTGATTCACAACATCCTTCTCAATTACTCCTCTCTCCACCAGCTTCTGTAATAAAGGCTCCAACCTTAGCACGTAAGCAGACAATTTCTCTTCATCCTTCTGGTAAGTGGTCAGATACTTGATCTGCAATTCCCTAGGATTATCAATCACCCCAAATACCTGCTCAAGAGCCTGCAGGCATTCACCTACGGTAATGAAGGGATTGTCTGTCTTGAGGACGCGAATAACATCAAATGCTGGGCCTCTAAGGCTCTCTAGCAATCGCCGCCTTTTCTCCATATCCGACACCCGCCATGTCTTCATCATCTCAGTAGTATGAAACAGCCAGGATTCGAATTCTTCTTCTCCTGGCTCTGGAGGGTTACTGCCCGAGAACACTCTCAGCTTTTTGTATTTCAGGTACTGCAGAACAGGCTGAAGAGCCTCCTCTAAGGCCCGGGCCAACATAGGGGCCTGCACCTCTGGGATCATGTTCTGGCCTAGGTCAGAAGGGTCGTTTCCATATGCACGGGCTCTGGTCAGCTCCCCCAGCCTTGTGCCCTCTCCCTCTAAGAATTCATTTAATCTGCTTAACAATTCATTATCCAGGCCTGGGGGCTTAAAGATCACTCTCCAGACACCCCCCTTTCCAGGTATCTCCTTAGGGACCACAGCATGAGACGTCTCCTCAGTCAGTCCCACTAAGGCCACATTCCTGTTCTCATCCCGCCGGAACATTCTCCCGAGCAGTCTGCACTCGCCCAAGGGCGCCAAACCGGCCCGCAGAGCCTCCTCGATCTCCGCCACCGTGCAGGTCGGGGGGATGCCGGCAACCAACACCGCTCTCCGAGGGTCCACATCCATCCCCCGGCACCAGTCTTCCAAGAGCCTCAGCGTCATGGTGCCCCGAATAACGGATTGACATTCGAGTCCGGCCGGGGCACGGACGCCGCCGCGAGGCACGGCGTTTCCCCGCGGCACCCCCGCGGAGCGCCGGCAACGTCCCGACCCGAGGCCTGCGAGCACAAAGCAGCTGCGTTAGCGGCAGAGGTCAGTGACGCCGGCCCCGCACCGGAGGACGACCTCCCGGCCCGCCCCACTGCGACAAGCCGCGTCTCACCCTCTCCGCGGCCTCGCGCGCCCCTCGCCGCTCTGCAGTGTCCGCGCCCCGGACCGTCGCCGGCGCCGCGGGAGGCCGGCCTCTCCAGCACTCGGCGCCACCGGGGGATGGCGGCCCGCGCCGTCGCAGCCGCGCCACTGACCGCCGCGAGGCACCGGTGGCCGGGCCGAGCGGCCCCGAAGATGCCCGGACCGCCGCCCACGTGAAGGGAAGCGCCGGGGCCCGCGCGGCCGCAACCCCAGCCCCCGTCCCCGTCCCCGCCAGAGCGGAGCCCGGGCGCGCGCTGGGAGGCGGCCCGGCGTCGCGACGGGGCGGAGGGCGCGCGCTTCCGGCCCAAGCCGGAAGTCCCGACCGTGGCTGCATCCGGGACGGCGGGCGGGCGGGCCAAACGGGACAGGAAGGTGAGATCCGGGAGCTGCCGGTCTCTGCAGGCTCGGCCGGTGGCCGCTGCCCCGCTCTGGGCTCCCGGCGCCGCGAGGCGGAGAGGCCCGGGCCCGGCGCCGCCCGCGCAGCCCTGGTCGGGGTCGCCCGGCGCTGCAGCGCGGCGGGGGGCGGGGCCGGCTGCCGGGGAGGCCCGGGGTGGGGGTGCTGGGGAGCCTCCCGGCCCGGCCCGGGTGACACCGGCTGGGACTCCGGCCGCAGCGACAGGGGCCGGGCCGCCGCGTGACTGGCCGCTGTCACGCTGTGCTTAATCACAATTAGCTTGTGCTCCAGGCTGGCGGCGCTCCCATTTCTCCCAGCCGGTGACCCCGGGGATTTCTCTTATGGTGGCTTTCTCTGAAATGCCAAAACCACCCGAATATTCAGAACTGAGTGACTCTTTAACGCTTGCCGTGGGAACAGGAAGATTTTCGGGACCACTGTAAGTGTTTAAGAGTTACTGTCTTAACGTGGGGGCTCCGACATCGGTTTGACTTGTAGAATCTAGTGTTCACGTCCAAAACAGTACTGTGAAGGCAGAAACTATTTGGACCATAATGGTGAAGTGTTCCTTAGAAAACCAGTTTAATTCCAGTTTCTCAAGGGAAGGTGTGCTGGACCTATTTAATCCGGATACAGAGATTGATTAATTCTGTGGGGCTTACATAAAAAGCACTTTCAGTATATGCTGAAACTTTACTTTCTCTTAACTATTACATAAAGCAACAAGCTGTGCATTGTTTACATTTCTTAGGAAATGTGAATTTAATAATTTCAAACCTTAAATGCACTAATGGGGAGTCGTTGCGATGACAGCATTACTAGACCCTAACTTTTTTTTTCTTTTTTTTCTTTTTTTTTTTTTTAATTTGAAGGCACAGAGCATGGAGAATGATGAACTTCCGTCAGAGGATGGGATGGATTGGAGTGGGATTGTATTTGTTAGCAAGTGCAGGAGCGTTTTACTATGTTTTTGAAATCAATGAGACTTACAACAGGCTGGCCTTGGAACACATTCAGCAGCACCCAGAAGAGCCCCTTGAAGGAACCACATGGACACACTCCTTGAAAGCTCGGTTACTCTCCCTGCCTTTTTGGTTTTGGACAGTTATTTTTCTGATACCTTATTTACAGATGTTTTTGTTCCTTTATTCTTGTACAAGAGCTGACCCCAAAACGGTGGGCTACTGCATTATCCCCATATGCTTGGCAGTCATTTGCAATCGCCACCAGGCATTTGTCAAGGCTTCTAATCAGATCAGCAGACTACAACTGATTGATACGTAGAATCGGTCACCATTTTTTCCTTACAGTTACAAAACTGCCACTACCGTATGGAGCCTGGTCACAAGACTGCAGTTTCTTCACAGATCTCAGGAAGTTGTGGTGGGGCAGAGGCTTTCTAAAAAGTGTGACTAGGGGGCTATCTTTATCTGAATAATAATGAATTTTTAAGTTGAAGCCTGAGATACAGTACTACAAAATCATGTTGATGACTTCAGATTTTGGAAGTAAAATCGTGTCTGTTATTTGCATTCTTTAGAAACTTGAATAAGTACCTGAACTCCCATTTTTATTCTACTGTGCAACATAGTGATGATTCATAAATTTTTCCTTTGGGGAAAAAAATAAGTATGAACATTTCCATTGTGCTTAATGTAAAGAGGTCCAAACATGGTCATAAAGTTTAAATTTTATACAATTAACTTGGCTTGCTTTAGAATTCTTCAAACTAAAACACCAATTCAGCGTGTTGTAACTAAGCCAACTATTTCTGCTTGCTTGCTACCAGTTTGTGAGAAATTGGTATAAAATTACTGAGGTGATGGCTGTCTTGATAAGTAAAATTTGTGCTTCCTTTTGGTAATGCTGTCAGCATTATCAGCGTTATTAATGCTACTAGTTTTTAAAAGATTACTTGGGAAGAAACTAAATGTTTGAAAGTTGAGAAATCTTAACACATAGAGGATGGAAACAAGGTGTTCAGTGGAAATATTTAGTCTGGTCCCTGTCAGATGTGTGACACCCTTCTAAAATACTACCAGTTGTCATCCTTCTGATTTTCTTTCTGGCCTAAGGTCCAGTCTTCAGGTCTTCAGGCAACAGGTGATTTGCATGAAGATGTGATCTGTGTGCTTCTTCCTTTGCATTTGTACTTACTACCTCATGTCTGGTACCAATACAAAGAACTAAAACATGGAAATATCAGATTTTAGGATTTTTTTTCCTTTTTTTTTTTTTTCTGGGCGGGATCAAGATGTATTTTTATGTAGTTGTGTCATTAGTACCAAGGCAGTGTTTTACACTGATAGATTTAAATAATCATAATCTTTTTTGGTGCTTTTTCTTTTGGGCTCTGTTCTAAGAGGTTGACAGAATTAACTCATTTAATCCTCTCAACAACCCTAAGAAAACAGTTATCCAGATTTTACAGATAAAGCCACTGAGGTAGCGAAGTAAAGTAACTTGCTTGTTCAGGTCACACACCTGGGAAGCAGCAGAGTGAGAGGTATGATGCCTTTATCCTAACCACCGACCTGCAGTGCTTTTCACAAATGACATGTTTCACGGTGCTGTCTGCTGGGCCCTGCCAAAGGATGGAAATGGCATTATTGAAAGTTTTTTCTCGTCTGAGCTACTGACAACCTAAAAGTGTTCTAACAACCTCAGCGTTCAAGTCTGACTTGGCTAGAATGGAAGGCTGAACATTCCACAGCAAGCTTTACTTGAAAGAGCAGGTACCTCTGTAACTCAAAAGAGCAGGTAATCTCCAGGTAACCTTCTCCAGGTAACCGATCTCACTTTCCCTTTACTTCTTCCAGAGGTCTGGTGACTGAAATGCTAGTTTTTGATACAATGCACGGACTGTCCACAGTAGTTAGCAGCTTGAAATACCCGTTTCTGTGAGGGTCAGATAACCAAATCACTTGGCATCTTTTGAGTACTTAACTAGTAGTATGCATAGTGCCATCATTGTTTTCTGAGTGATTTCCATCTTTCTTCACAACAGGCTATGAGGCAGGTACGCGCTGGTACTAGTGCCATTTTGCAGAAGAGGAAGCACAGGAATTAATAACTTGCCTGTGGTCACACAGCAAGGACGTGGAAAAGCCAGGATTTGAACTCAGGATGTCTGGCTTCAGATCCCCCGGCCCTATCACCTCGTTATACTGCTTTGCAGAAGAAAGGATAATTTGAGGAGAATCACTGAGCAGTTTCTGATTTGATTTGATTAGTTATGAGGCAGTGGTAGTTTGAAAATGATTGATTTAAGAAAATTATTTCAATTTTTAAAATTTCATAAATGGTTGATATAATGCAAGGTTTGTGAGTCTATCACTTGTCTTATAAAGTAGTAATTCTTATTCATTAAAGTAGACTTTATCTTTTATTATTTATTTATTTATTTGACAGAGATCACAAGTAGGCAGAGGTAGGCTGGAGGGGTGGAGGGCGGCCGTGGGGAAGCAGGCTCCCTGCTGAGCAGAGATCCTGATGCTGGGCTCGATCCCAGAACCCTGGGATCATGACCTGAGCCGAAGGCAGAGGCTTTTGATTTTTTTTTTTTTTAAAGATTTTATTTATTTATTTGACAGAGATCACAGTAGGCAGAGAGGCAAGCAGAGAGAGAGGGGGAAGCAGGCTCCTTGCTGAGCAGAGAGCCCGATGCGGGGCTCGATCCCAGGACGCTGGGATCATGACCTGAGCGGAAGGCAGAGGCTTTAGCCCACTGAGCCACCCAGGTGCCCCTGATTTTTTTTTTTTTAAGAATTTATTTATTTTATTTGACAGAGATTACAAGTAGGCAGAGAGGCAGGCAGAGAGAGAGGAGGAAGCAGGCTCCCTGCCGAGCAGAGAGTTCGATGAGCTGGGCTCGATCCCAGGACCCTGGGATCATGACCTGAGCCGAAGCCAGAGGCTTTAACCCATTGAGCCACACAGGCGCCCTGACTTTATCTTTTATATTTCAGATTTTAGTATTTGGTGATTTAGAAAGTGCTTGATCTATCTCTATCTTTCAAGAGCAGATTGCCTTGGTAGTAGAAGTATTAAAATAGAGTGGGAGTAATTCAGTACTTCCAAATGTAATTACTAAATTTCAGATTGCAGGATTAATGTTTTTGATTATTTAGGAATTAATTACCCAAGTTGTGAGTTATTCCTGTTTTGTCTGTGGCTATTTGATAGTTCAAAGCAGGGCACCTGGGTGGCTCAGCCAGTTAAGCGCCTGCCTTCGGCTCAGGTCATGATCCCAGGGTACTGGGATTAAGTCACACATCAGGCTCCCCGCTTTTCGGGGAGCCTGCTTCTCCCTCTCCCTCTACCTGTCACTACCCCTGCTTGTGCTCACTCTCCCTCTGTGTCAAATAAATAAATAAAATCTTTTTAAAAATTTCTAATAGATCCAAGCATTCTTTGTAGAGGGAAAGGTGAAATTAATCCAGTGATTAGGTTGAGGAGGAGGTTAAGCTGATGGAGAGGAAACCTGTATCAAGTTATTGATTTCATATTTACATCAGTACAGTAAGCAGTGAGTACAGGATTAGATACATGGAAATATAGGAAGTGCTTCAGGGATTTTAGGGAAAGGACAAGCATCCCAGAATTCATAATTGAGTATCTGCTTCCAGAAATAAAAAGTTAATATCCCCTAGTTGCTTAATTCTTCCCCCTAGTTGCTTAATAAGTCACCTTATTTGCAACCACATCTGAAATGAAGTAAAACCTGTTGTGTGTTTTTCATGGAAATATGCCAGATATTTTATTGTTTTTGAATGTGCCAGGATAGAGAATAGATAATTAAATTGGAGAAACATGTAATTCTTGGAGCTTTAGTCACTATATTACTTTTCTAGTTTTAAAGATGCCACCAGTTTTTTAATTTTATTTTTTAAAAGTGGGGGGCAACGGAGAGGGAGAGAGAATCTCAAGCAGACTCCACACTGAGCCTGATGGGCCTGATCTCGCCTGAGATCATGACTTGAGCTGAAATCAAGAGTCAGACACTTAACCAACTGAGCTGTTCCTATGGCAGCTTGAGATGATCTGGGCAAGCAGCACTGGGAGCCCCATGAGGGGCCTATCAGGCCCTCCACTCCAGGGGTGGTGTCAAGTGTGGACATGATCATACAGAGTAGACTGTAGGCGGCTGCCTGCCAGAGGCCAAGTTCAGGAACAAGGTGTATTTTTGGCTCCAGTTCCTCCCTTCCAGATTATTCTGAACCAGATTATTATATCAGGGTTTTGCCTCCCACTCTACCAAAACTTTCCTGTTGTCAAGAGGTCACTGGTCACTTACACATCACCCAATGGTCAAGACTCACCCCTTGTCCTTGAGATATTTTCTTCAGTTGGTTTCTGGATCACTGCTGTCCAATAGAGCTTTAGTGATGATGGAACTGTTTTATATCTGTATTGTCCAAATCAGTAGCTACTAGCTGCATGAAATGAGCCCTTGAGATGTGGCTAATGTGACTGAGGAACTGAATTTTAAATTTTAATTAGTACAGCCACATGTGGCTAGCAGCTACCCGATTTTACTCCAGTTCTAGACTCCTCCCTGGTTTGCCTTCTTCCTCTTCAACTGTTCCTGTCTCCTTTGCTGGCTCCTCCCTGGGGCTCTGCCCAGTTTCTGAATGTTGACATCCTCCAGTTCTCATCTCTATACTCAATCCCCTTGGTCATCCTATCCTGGTTTATGGCTTCAAGTGCCCAAATTTATATTACTACCTTGCATATCTCCTGAGCTCCACACTTGGATATCCAACTGCCTGTTTGGCATTTACTAAGATGTCTTACCAGGCATCTGAGATTTAACCTGTCCAAAACCAAGCTCTTCATTCCTCTCCGCACCAAAATCTGCTCAAGTCCCCTCTAAGTCTATCGAACAAGTGGCAAGAGATTCTTTTAAAATGTTACTTCTCAAAACCCCTCCTATAGCTTCCCTACTGAAAATAAAACTCAAAAGTTCTTAACATGGCTTGCAAAGTCCTAAATAACTGGCTCTTGACCATTTTCTACTATTCTGTCCACCCCTCATCCCACTCTAGCCTCACCGATCTTCCTGCTGATTCTAGAATGTACCAGAAAAACCTATTTCAGGGCTTATGCACTCTGTATGTTCTGTCTGGTTGCTCAGCCCTGGCCAAGGCTCTATCACTGTCTTCAACCCTTTGCTCAGTTGTCAGCCTTGAGGCTGCCTCTGACCAGCCTGTTTAAAATTAAGCATCCTCCTTCCCTGTTTTTCTCCATGCACTTAACATCACATGACACGTTACACATTTTGTCTAACTCCATGAGGGCAGGGATTTTGTCTCTTCACTCTTGTTTGTATACCCTGTGCCTAGAACAGTGCCTAGCACACAGTAGGTGCTCATAATTATTTATTACATGAGTAATAATTGATTTTTACTGCCATCGAATACCTCGTTCATTAGACTGCAGAGCAATCTGGTTTGCTCTCCAGAGAACATAAAGGTTAAAGTTAACATTTTCTACTAAGTGCAAAGTCCCATCTGTCACATGTTCAAGATAAGTTTAGTGGTTAAGCTTTCTCAGGTTTCAGCATGTAGTGATATAGTCTTTCTGAGGCCAAGATTTAAATGGAGTCCATTTATTTTTGCCAGCAGCTATGATGTTGGTTGTCTAGGGATGTTCCTTATTCATGCAGGAAAAAAAAAAAAAACCCCAAAAACATAAACCACACTTACAAACAAGGTTTGAGGTGGTGAGATTAGAGTCTTGAGCAATTCTCAAGTTACAATCATGAAGATAACAGTTTTCTGAATCATCAAGTGTCATGCCGACCTCTTAGAGCTACAGCCCACCACTGGGGCACTCTGGAGTTTAAGGCAGTATCTTGGCCCCATAAATGGCTCACTTAAAATCATAATGTGTTTTGAGAAGTTAGTTCCATTTCCAGCAGAATTTGTGGCACTGGAGTAAATTTCTGTTTTTCTTTTTGCATTGGAGTTAATTTCTATTTAAAATTGTACCCCGATGGCCTTGTTGCTGCCCCAATGTGAGCTGCTACTTTTTAAATAGAAGCTTACATTCTAGTATTCACTGTTCCCTGGGACATGTCTTTAAATAGAGCAATTCTGATCCCAAAGGTCACCTGAGAACTGGAAGAGTTAGGGCAACACTATAAAATTCATTTTATACTTTGAGAATAATGCACTGGCAAGAGGGCATCTTTTTCAAGGTTAAAACTAGGCACATCGGTTTTAGAAAAACCTCTTTTTTTTCTTTTTAAAGATTTTATTTGGCAGACAGAGATCACAAGTAGGCAGAGAGGCAGGCAGAGAGAGAGAGAGGAGGAAGCAGGCTCCCTGCTGAGCAGAGAGCCCGATGTGGGGCTCGATCCCAGGACCCTGGGATCATGACCTGAGCCGAAGGCAGAGGCCTCAACCCACTGAGCCCCCCAGGCGCCCCACCTTTTTTTTTTTTTTTTTTAAAACGGTGTCCTACCTCATATTAGTGCACTTTCCTTACCTCTATAGAAGTCATGTTCTGCTCCCTTTTCTGACAAAGTAGTAGTCAGAGGGGAAATGTGGATTTTTATTTTATTTATTTAAAAGATTTTATTTATTTGACAGAGAGAGAGTGAGCATGTGCACAAGTGGGCACAGCAGCAATCAGAGGGACAGGGAGAAGCAGGCTCCCCACTGAGCAGGGAGCCTGATGCAGGGCTGGATCTATCCTGGGATCACGACCTGAGCCAAAGACAGATGCTCAACCAACTGAGCCACCCAGATGTTCCTGGATTTTTTTTAATTTTCTTTTTTTAAGATTCTTAAAAGATTTTTAAAAAAAGAATTTTAAAGATTTTTAAAAGATTATTTATTTGAAAGAGAGAGTGTGCGTGCATGCACAGGTGGAGGGGGCCAAGGGAGAGGGAGAATCTTAAGCAGACTCTGCACTGAGCGTGAAGCCCAACACAGGGCTCATCCCATGACCCTGAGTTCATGACCTGACCCAAATCAAGAGTCAGCTGTTCGACTGAGCCACCCAGGTGCCCTGATTTTTTATTCTTTCCTTTTTTGAGAGGGACAGGAAGAGAGAGATTCTTTTTTTTTTTTTTTTAAAGATTTTACTTATTTGACAGAGATCACAAGTAGGCAGAGAGGCATGTAGGGGGAAAGCAGGCTCCCTGGTGAGCAGAGAGCCCCATGCAGGGCTCGATCCCAGGATCCTGGGATCACGACTTGAGGCAAAGGCAGAGGCCTTAACCCACTGAGCCACCCAGGCACCCTAGATTAGTTAATTTTTGCCCTGAATTACTTACATGACAAATGTATTAAACTGTTAATATGGCTGGTCTACCCTTACTAAATTTAAAGTATAATTTTTTCAAATTAAAAATTGAGGTGCCTGGCTGGCTCAGTCAGTAGAACATGTGACGCTGGATCTTTGGGCATAGAGCTTACTTAAAAAAAACAAAATCGGGGTGCCTGGGTGGCTCGGTGGGTTAAGCTCTGCCTTCAGCTCAGGTCATGCATGGTCTCAGGGTTTGGGGATCAAGCCCCGCATGGGGCTCTCTGCTCAGCAGGGAGCCTGCTTCTCCTCTCTCTCTGCCTGCCTCTCTGCCTACTTGTGATCTCTGTCAAATAAACAAGTAAAATCTTTTAAAAATAAAAAATAAAATAAAAAAATTAAAAGATCATTTGACAGTTTCAATAACTTTTGAAGAACAGTAACTTTTTCTGTATTTGTGTAGAAAAATACAAAATATGTTTCTTTAAAATGCAAAGAGAAGCTTTGCGCAGTGGCAGTATCATAGCCAATGAGGTTTATCTGTGGCGTGATTATTGCTAATTAAAATGCAAAGAGAACAAGAGTGTACAGTGAAAAGTCTCTCTGTTATTCCCAACCCAACCCCCTCTGCTCAGCAGATTTCTGGTTATCCTTTTTTTTTTTTAAGATTTTATTTATTTATTTTACAGAGATTACAAGTAGTCAGAGAGGCAGGCAGAGAGTGAGAGAGGGGGAAGCAGGCTCACTGCTGAGCAGAGAGCCTGATGTGGGGCTCAATCCCAGGACCCTGAGATCATGACCTGAGCCAAAGGCAGAGGCTTAACCACTGAGCCACCCATGCCCCTGGCTAACCTTTTAGATACCCAATGTGTATCTAGCCAATATCCTCCATGAGTAGCATTCTACACGCTGTTTTCATTTACTAGTTTTCATTTACCAGCACATCCTAGAGATTGCTCTTTAATACACAGAGCTACACTTTGGTCTTTTTAAATGGTCATGCAAAATTATTATATTAATATTCTATTTTTATTTAATTGACTAGCGTCTTGAGAATGGACATTTAGGTTCTGTTTTTATTTAACCAGAGTCTGCAAGTGGGCATTTAGGTTCTTTACAGTCTTATTACTAAGGATGAAGCTACAATGAATAGTGCTGTAAATAGATCTGTGCACATGTGTGCTATTATCACTGGATACATTTCTATAAATGAAATTGTTCAGTCAAAGAACAATACCTCTAACATTTTGACAGAAGTGCCCACTTGGCTTTCAAAGAGCTTGTATCAAATCACACTCTCACCATCAGGATTATATACCCCTCACATCCTTTCCAGTTCAGTATTGCATCAAAACTTTTTTTTTTTTATAGATTTTATTTATTTATTTGACAGAGAGAGATCACAAGTAGGCAGAGAGGCAGGCAGAGAGAGAGGAGGAAGCAGGCTCCTTGCTGAGCAGAGAGCCCGATGCGGGACTCGATCCCGGGACCCCGAGATCATGACCTGAGCCGAAGGCAGCGGCTTAACCCACTGAGCCACCCAGTGCCCCTGCATCAAAACTTTTGATCTTTTAGTCTGAAAAGTAAAAAATGGTATTACATTGTGGCTTTGATTTTATTTGAAATAGCACCTTTTTTCAATTAAAAGCCATGTGGATTTCTTATGTTCCTGCCATTCCCTTCCTTTGCCCACTTCTCTGGTCCCTCTGATTGGTACATATGAGATCTATAAAAGGCAGTAATTCTTATTTGTGCTGAAAATACAAAATACCTTTTCCCTCTTTGTCCTTTTCTAGCTGCCTTTTTTTTTTTCTTCCCTATTTGGTATTGCTTTGGTTACATAAATGGGCTTAAGTGGAAGGCTGATGTTCCAAGTGAAACAATACTTTAAAGATATGAAGGGGTACCTGGGTGGCTCAGCAGGTTAGAGCCTCTGCCTTCGGCTCAGGTCATGATCCCAGGGTCCTGGGATTGAGTCCTGCATTGGGCTCTCTGCTCAGTGGGGAGACTGCTTCCCCATGCCCCTGCCTGTCTCTCTGCCTACTTGTGATCTCTGTCAAATAAATAAATAAAATCTTAAAAAAAAAGATATTGAAATATTAAAAGGTATCTAAATTCAGTTTCCTTAATAGCATGTACCTTCTAAGCTATAGACTTCAGTATGTGTAACTGGGAAAGTACTTTGGTAATCTTTTTTTTTTGTAATTTTTTAAAAGTTTTTTTTCTTTTTTTAGATTTTATTTATTTGACAGGGAGAGACACAGGGAGAGAGGGAACACAAGCATGGGGAGTGGGAGAGGGAGAAGCAGGCCTCCTGCAGAGCAGAGAGCCTGATGCAGGGCTTGATCTCAGAACCCTGGGATCATGACCCAAGCCGAAGGCAGATGCTTAACGACTGAGCCACCCAGGCGCCCCAAGGTTTTTCATTTTAAATTTTGTTTGACAGAGAGAGACACAGTGAGAGAGGGAACACAAGCAGGGGAGTGAGAGAGGGAGAGGTAGGCTTCCCTCCGAGCAGGGAGCCTGATGCCAGGCTTGATTCCACGACCCTGGAATCATGAACTGAGCCGAAGACAGACGCTTAATGACTGAGCCACCCAGGTGCCTGACAAACACCTATTCTAAGATTCAATTCATTTCAGAAATAAATCATATAATATATAAGGTTACCTTTTTTTTTTTTAAGATTTTATTTATTTATTTGCCAGAGATCACAAGCAGGCGGGGTGGGGGCGGTTGCGGGGAGCAGGCTCCCTGCCAAGCAGAGAGCCAGATGTGGGCCTCCATCCCAAGACCCTGGGATCATGACCTGAGCTGAAGGCAGAGGGCTTAACCCACTGAGCCACCCAGGCACCCCTGTAAGGTTACTTCTAAGATTCTGTAACTATTTGTATTTCCTTATATGCATGCTACTTGATTTCTTTGCATTTTAGCTACATAAATGAATCAGGAAACATGCACATTAAATACAAAATGTCTTTGTCCCACCGACAAGCACAAAGGAACACACACACACATTTTAGGAATATATATGTATTTTAAAGGATTCAATCGTACTTCAGTAAGCAAAATCAAAGCATGGATACAGGATGAGAAATACCTTATGTTATAGTCAATACAGATTGTTTAAGTTAAAGACTTACATCTGTGTTTATGTACATAACATGTTACAGCATAAAATCACACCCAACTTAGCTCTCTTCAGGTACAAGTTAAATATATATTTGTTGAATGATATCATCTCTGGAGGTCTGAATATTGGGTGTGAGTGGGGATTCTAGGTTTCCTTGGGTCTCTCTCAAGAGCTCATCTCACTCCTTCAGTACTTCTTTTCCCATTTTCCTTCTTCTTACACAGAACTACCGTTCTTAAATTTAATATCCAATTTTCACCACTTGCTCGTATCACATGGTTCTTTCAAATGTTATTGTCCAAGAACTGACATGTATTTTTTATAACAAGCAGAAGCCAAAAGATGTAGACATCACACAATTTCATTCAATGGTTGTTTAAAAAGCAGAAAACAATAAAAATTCAGTTGCCAACTTAGAAGAGGATTTTATACATCATTAAGTGTTCTATTTTATTTCCATGGTCTGAAATTTACTTCTCATTCAAGAAAGCAGATTCATTTCTAAACATTTATTGTATCTTTCTTTGCTGGAAACAGAAGAAACTTTTTTTCTTTGACAAAGTTGTCCTAGGGGAATAAAACAAATGCTTTTCCAAATTAGAGCTCAAGTCTTTCCTAAATGTCACTGTGTGGTAATTCAGATATAGTAGCAGCCTTTAAAATTTCATAAAAGCTACTGTTAAGATGGTGGTTTGGGCCGTTTTGCAGATGGTCCATCTGAGTTAGTTCTGTTATCAGTGTTATTTTCATCTTCTGCATCATCTTCATCATCACCTTTTAAAATAAATATTTGTTGTATGACAATATGTTTGGTGGTTCAAAGAAAGAGACTGCTAAAATGGTTGATAATGATATTTCAACTTTAAGGGTTAATAAAATCATGCATATAACAGATTAAAGTATGTATGGTTAAAAAGATTTCAAGAATTTTGGTGTTTGAAATATTTCTTATCACTTTTTTGGGGAGATAAAATTCATAGACCATAAAATTCACTTTAAGGTATATGAATTGTATCTCCAAAAAAAGTGATGATAGATTTTAAATTTTAAGGTGTACAATTTCTTGATTTGTTGTATATTCCCTAGGTTGACCAACTGTCACCACTATTTAATTCTAGAACATTTTCATCATCCCAGAATGAAATCTCACACCCATTAACAACCACTTTCCATTCCCGTTAGCCATTGGCCACCTCTAATCCACTTTCTACTTCCATAGATTTCTCTATTCTGGACATTTCATATAAATGGAATTATAAAATATGTGGCCTTTTTGTCTGCCTCTCTTCACTCAACATATTTTTAAAGTTCATTCACACTGTAGTGTTTATTGGTACTTCCTTTTTATTGTTGAACAGTACTCCACTGATGGATACACCACATTTTGTTTATCCACATCAGGTGATGGACTTCTGTGCTGTTTCCAATTTCTAGTTATTATAAAACAGTGCTGCTACGAACATTCATGAATATGCTTTCATGTGAATGTATGTTTCCAGTTCTCTTTGTGCAGAACTAGGAATGGAATGAGTGGAATTTCTGGGTCATATAACTTTATGTTTAACTATTTGAGGAACTGCCGAACTGTTTTCCAAAGAAGGTATAACATTTCATATTTCCACCAGCAATGTATAAGGCCTCCAATTTCTTCACAACCTAGCCAGCACTTGTTATTGTTCTTTCTGATTACAGCCATCCTAGTAAGCATGATGGGTTTTTTATTGTGGTCTTCGTTAGCATTTTTCTGATGGCCAGTGACGCTGAACATCTTTTCATGAGCTTACTGACCATTTGTATATTTCATCTGGAGAAATGTCTATTCAGATCCTTTGCATATTTGATAACTGGATTATTTGTAACCCAATTTCACTACTTAGTACTTTTTAGAGTTCTAACACTTTTCTTTAGTAATTGTTAATAATTTTTAAATTTTGGACATTTGTTGAGATAGAATTCCTATAACACAAAAATGCACCATTTCAATCTCTATTACTTTTAACAAAGGAAATTCAAACCTAAGCTTTATGGGGTCTTCATTTAATATACAAAAACATGTTCTCCAATACAAAGACACTACAGACCTGCCATTAATGGAATAGGTGGCGGCTATTTTTCCAGTATTTTAAGAAATGGCTCTAGCTATAATCCAATGACAACACTTTCAACAGATTAGAGAAGTACTTCTGGAGCCAAGAAACAGGACTTCACTTTTAAGGTAGGTGGCAACACCCAATTAACGTATTCATGGCACCAATCTATTGTCTGCACTCAGTATAATGGTCTGAGTTCACATTATCTGTAACTGTCAAGATGGAAAAAAAAAAGTACAGTACAGTTTAAGCCCCTCTTCAGAGGTGTTAAGTCCTGATTCAAGAATTTAATTCTTGGGTTCTTCAGCTCAGGGCAGAAAATGTACCTTACCTTTTTTTGTATTCACCTGAATTTCACATTTCTCCTTTCAAACTGTGCCTTCTAACATGGGATAGGGGAAAGGAGTCCCTGGGAGTTAGAGCTCCTTAAACTGACGTCTTCATAACCGATTCTGCGATAGATGGCAGTCTCCCTAACATGTTTGTAATTTCAACCCGGGGAATGCTCATTTTCATCCTTCAACCCCCAACCCTAAAGTCATGCCCCTTTTCTGAAGCCTTCCTGGGTCCTCTGAGCGTGCAGTATTTACTGAGGGCCCTGGGGTCATACTTCTAGTCTGTAGTAAGTGTTTGCTTGTCTAACCCCACCAGCCTGAGAGTTCCACAAGGCCAGGAACTGAGCGGCATTCACCTCATTCATTCTTTTCCAAGAGCACAGCCCAGCGCCTGGCAGGGTACTAGGCACTCAGCATGGGCCCCCCCCCCCCCACGTCCCCGCTTTGGCATAAATGGAAAGAGTCGCGAAAACGCTTAAGTAGAAGCAGCCCAGATAACACGATAACAATTTTTAGTTGGATTCTTCTTCCCTCGAGGCTTTCTCCAAGTCCGCCACTCTCCCCGGGTTCCCCTGCCCCGCCCTCCTGTCGCTCCAGCACCTTCTCAGGGCTCACCGTCCATGGCCTCTTCTGGAGCCGCCGCCTCCTGGTCTGGCGCTGCCTGCTGTACCAGGGGGCCGAAGAGCTCGATCACCAGCTCTCTCATCTGGGCCACACCAGACAGCAGGCCCTGGAAAGGGTCCGCGTCGTCCGGCGTCTCACAGGGCACCCGCAGCAGCTGCGGCTGCCCATCCAGCCCGACGTACTCGCCCGACAACTCCATGACGACCGCTGAGCTTCAACAGCGAGAGCCTGGGAAGTACCATCCGGAAGCGGAAGTCAACACGCGGCAGGCGCGGGCGGGCGCAGGCGGGCCAAGGGAGAGGCGTGACTTCCGTTTGTCGGGAGTCGCTCCTCCTCCTTCCTTCTCTTCCCTTCTTTGGGATTGGCTCTTAGCATTGGGCTCCGCCTCCTCCGGCCACGCCTCCCGCAGCCGCTTTTCCCGCCTCCGCCGGGCCGAGCGGCGGTCCCGCTGACAGTTGAGGATGGCCGGGGCGGAGGGGTCCGCCGGGCGGCAGTCGGAGCTGGAGCCCGTGGTATCGTTGGTCGACGTTCTAGAGGAGGACGAGGAGCTGGAGAACGAGGCGTGCGCCGTACTGGGCGGCAGCGACTCCGAGAAGTGCTCCTACTCGCAGGTGGGCGCGCGGCCCGGGCCTCGCCTCCCCCGGGCTCCCGCCGAACCTCCTGTTCCCGACCCGCCTTGCCCTATTCCCGCCGTTCGTCGTAGGCTTCCCCGTCCCAGGCCCAGCTGCCCTTAAACCTCAGCCTCGTGGGTCCTCCTTCTTAGCCTGTAGCCAGCAGGGCCCCCCTCCTCCCTCGGTCTTCCTTCGTCCGGTCCCTCTGGACTCTGCAGGCTCCGGCCGTGGGGCCCCTGCTCTTTCCTTCCTCTCCCGTCTCTCCTCCGTGCCTCGGCTGCGTTTCAGAAAGCGTCTCCGTGACCTCTCAGATCCCGACATCTTTGTCCTTACTTTTCGCGTCCTAAGAGTGTTTCTTAGGAAGCGAATGGGGAGAGTCAAAGCAGAGTTAAAGGAGAGAGCTCTGGATTTGAAAAAGCTCCCCTGGGCTGGGTTCCTTGACAGCTAATCCTCTACAATTTAGCTTGACAAGCGCGAGCTCGTAGTAGTTTTTTTGGCCAGACGAAGCAAGTACAGTGTCTATTTGCATCCCGCCCCCCGCCCCCCACGGAAGCCGACCGGAACCGCGACAGCAGGTGGCCCTGGCGAAAGAGGGGAGGAAAGGAGAGGATTTGCTTGAAGGGTAAATTTGGCATTTCGAAGACGTTATGAATCAGGATTTGAGGGGGTGCGTTGTGACGCGTCCTGTGTTTCTAGGTACAAAAATGGAACAAGGTGGGTAGAAGGAATCTAGTCGGGATGAGAATTGGTAGGAAGAAGGAGGTTACCCAGACTCTGGGGGATGCGTGGAAATTGGGGGACGAGGCGAGAGACTTGGGGCCGTTATGTGGTGCGGACTGAGCTCATAATACCACTTGTCATCGTGGACCGGTTGAGTTTACCCTGCTCAGTGGTTAGATTGTTGAATTAACCTGGTATCTACAGATAGTCCCAGATGTTGGCTGCTATTTTAAAACCTTTGGTCACCACTAAAACAACTTTTTCTCTTAAAAAAAAAAAAAATGTGTGTAAGCCTTTCTAGAAATGTAGTTAGCTTTATAAAACAGACTTCCTAAAAATTTTCTTTTTACTTTAGTAAAGTATGCGGAAAATCACACGAGTCGTGTCTATGGGTTGGGGGAAAAGGTGAACATATGTATGTACCTACTAACCCCTGCCCCCCAGATCAAGAAATAGAACATTAAGGGCATCCTAGAAGCTTCTGTCTCCCTCCTTTCTAGAGAGTAACCACTGTCAAGATTTCGACGAGTATTGCCTGTTTTTCCTCCCAGCTTTTAATTTTGAAAAAATTTAAGTCTGTAGGTATGTTGAAAGAATAATATTACGAACTCCTGTGTATCTCTTACATGTATTCATTTTTTGTCACGTATGTTTTGTCTCTCTTTTCTATATAATACACTTTTTCCCCCGAATTATTTGAAAATAAGTTGCAGACACAATGACACTCTAAATATTTCTGCATGCACCTCCTAAAGTCAAAGGGTTCTTTTAATGCATTGATTTTCTCTTTGGCAGAATCACAAGTGTTTTCCAAAATTATAAGTGTGATACTGCTTACATAAACCCGTGCATATTCTCCTATATTTTCATGTGTTAAAATGTTGTGCAGACAAGCTTTTTCTTATTTTCATCTGGCTGGGAATTTAAAACTATCATTTTAAGAAAAATTTGTATGAAAATGAACACCAATATAGGACATATATAATGATTTGAAACATGCAACGGTGTTTTGGTACTTTCTTGTGTAATTATTATCTCTTTCCATTTTGGGGCTGTCTTTTAGGGCTCAGTAAAGAGACAAGCACTATATGCCTGTAGTACGTGCACCCCAGAGGGAGAAGAACCAGCAGGAATTTGCCTGGCTTGCAGTTACGAATGTCATGGAAGTCATAAACTATTTGAGCTATACACAAAAAGGTAAAGACAGTTAGACATTGGTGCTGAATGCTTTTTAAGTGTTTGAATTCTTTCCCACCTATACTGTTTTTCTTGTTTTTCCATTTAAAGTAGTTGTGCACTGGTCAAATTTAATGTAATTTAATGTAATTAAATTGGAGAGAACAGTTTTTCCAGAGGGCCTTTTAAAGTATAATTACGGTATAAACTCAAACTGTCCTCCTCCTCCTGCCATTGTTTTACTTGTCTGTTTGTGTATGTGTGATATAAATATTTGTCTCTGTACATGTTTATTTTATTGTTATATGCTTGGAGAAATTTTAAATTGGATACATGAACAACAACCAAGATCACTTTTTGGGCTGTGGTATTAATTTAAAGAGTAACTCCTTAGATTTAAAAGAAAAATTAAAAGCTGTTTTTCCTAATTTTTTCCAGAAACTTTCGTTGTGATTGTGGGAACAGCAAGTTTAAAAATTTGGAATGCAAATTATTTCCTGTAAGTAAGCACTGTAACTAAAAATGCACTGAAAATAGCTGAGACTGATATTTGCGAAAGTGGATTAAAACTATGCATTTTCCAAAAAGGAAGTTCTTTTTTTTTTTTTTTAAGATTTTATTTATTTATTTGACAGATAGTGATCACAAGTAGGCAGAGAGGCAGGCAGAGAGAGAGAGAGGAGGAAGAAGGCTCCCTGCCAAGCAGAGAGCCTGATGTGGGACTCAATGCCAGGACCCCGGGATCATGACCTGAGCTGAAGGCAGAGGCTTTAACCCACTGAGTCACGCAGGCACCCCCCAAAAGGAAGTTCTTATGCTTATTCTTTGCAAATAGGCAAATCAGTATTAGACTGTATTCCATTTTTTATGGTGTTGGAAAACTAACCTGTTTAGAGCCTATACTACAGACTGTAATTAATATGAAATATTTTGGTGGGAATGTTCTTTAAAGTAACTCAGGTTTGATTATATTGGTTGTGCTCATGGTTTAAGGCTTTTAAAACAAAGGGTATGACTTTAAAAACAAAAAACTGCTCGTATTGAATGTGAGCTAGATGCACACAGGAGTTTTTCACTGCTTTTTTGCTAATTATACGGTAACGTTTACTGAAGTAACAAAACCTAAGTAGAAAGGAAGGGATTTTACACTGTCTAGTCATAATTACTATTCCGTTATAATTACTATTTCCCTCCTTTCGAGGTTATTTTTAGACAATTTCCTTGCCTGCTTTTTTACCTTCCAGTAACCTGGGAGCTTTGGCAATCACAGCTGGGCATTAAGAAATACTTCGAAATTCTAGGCCAGTGTTCATTTACATGGGTCGATCATTAATATTTATAATTAACTTTGACCAGCATTTATAATTAAATTTGACATATTTGGTTTCCTCCAATTACTGCAAAGAGAGTACAAAAAATTAATTTTATTTATATTCTGTGTCTTGGAAAAAGTACCCTTTTAATAGGAGTGAATTCTTTTTCTTGGTACTTTGAAAGTTAAAGACCAACTTTTGGGGAGGAAGTTATTTAATGTAGAAGTTGATTGAATGCATGGACTTCATGCAATAGGAAATTTATGATATTTATGATATTATATTCATGTTATTTATCATGCCTTACTATATTACACTGATGATATATAATAAATATAATGTATTATATGTCGTATATATGATCATTTGTATGGCATTTATGATAATTTATACTTTCATGATACCTGAAATTATAGTCAAAATTAGACCATATTTTATATTGAAATTAATCTCTTTCAGGACAAAGCAAAGATAAATCCCGGCAATAAATACAATGACAACTTTTTTGGATTGTACTGCATTTGTAAGAGACCTTATCCTGATCCTGAGGATGAGGTAAGAGAATTAGAGGTTACTTGGAGGTTAATTCCTCTAGCCTTCACTCCTCGGCCTGTTGTCCAGTGTGGATCTCCGTAGCTGTTAAGAGGGGATTTTGGGATTATGAGTGGATTCTAGGTTTATCCTTTCCTAGGAGTCTGGGCTGGAGCTGTAACTGGTACCAATCAGATCTCGACTATTCTCACTCTACACCATGAGAGTGAAATATTGGACAGGACTTTCTCAAGGCCAGCGCTTTCTTCCTTCCTCTCTCTCGTTGCTTGCCTGCTCTGCTCCCCCAAACATTGTCCAAAAAATGATCTTCAACTTCTTGCCTCCCTGAAAGAAAAGAAATGGGGTATACAGACTGAATCCTCTTAAAGATTTCAATATATACAAAATTTTAATATTTTTTTAATTAATTTTATTTTTAAAAGATTTTATTTATTCATTTGACAGAGAGATCACAAGTAGGCAGAGCAGCAGACAGAGAGAGAGGGGGAGGCAGGCTCCCTGCCGAGCAGAGAGCCCAATGCGGGGCTCGATCCCAGGACCCTGAGATCAAGACCTGAGCTGAAGGCAGAGGCTTAACCCATTGAGTCACCCAGGCGCCCAAAACGTTTAAAATTTATTTAAAAATATTCACAGAATTTAAAGAATTTTTCTTCTTCCTCACTCCATCTTCTTACTTCCTAGATATAACCTTTTTGGGGGATATGTTTTTAGACCTCTTTCTCTGCCCATGTAAGTGGGTGTGTGTTTCAATGTGTAGTTTCCTTTTAACAAAAGTGAAAATTCAGTACATTCACTTGTGTAGCTTTTCTCACTTACCAGTATATCACAGGCCTCTTTCCACATGACACCGCACAAATCCACCTTGCTCCCAGGTCACTTCATAACGTGACCTGCTGTAAGTTAGTGACCTGGGTGTCCTGTCGCAGACTGCTGCTGTGTGATTTCTGGGCATTGTAAAGAAAGCTGCGGTGAACATCCTTATACAGTAATATGACTGAGTGTATTCCTGCGAGCATTAATGGATACCTAGAGGGAGAACCAGTGAGAGACATAGGATACTTATATTTCCTGCAAAAAGAGTTCAGTCGCAAATAGTAGATGGTAGTGTGTTTTCCCTATACTCTTGTTAGGCCTACGTATTCGCAGTCTTTTTACATTTTGCCATGTTGATAGGTGAAGAGCAATATCTCTCTCTCTCTTTTTTTTTTTTTTTAAGATTTTATTTATTTATTTGACAGAGAGAGAGAGATCAGGCAGAGAGAAAGGAGGAAGCAGGCTCTCTGCTGAGCAGAAAGCCCGATGTGGGGCTCGTTTCCAGGACGCTGAGACCATGATCTGAGCCGAAGGCAGAGGGTTAACCCACTGAGCCACCCAAGCACCCCATTATCTTTTAAAGATTTCCTTTCCCTGATCATGCGTGAGATTATGCATCATACATGAGCTTATTAAATATTTGTAATAACCTATCTGAATTGTCTGTTCATAGTCTTGGCCCATATTTTGACTGGCTTTTGTTTGTGTATTTACTGATTTGAAGAAGTGCTTTTATGTTTAGAGAAATTAGCCTTTTGCCCTCTTGCTTTCTAGTTGTCTTGGAACTGTAATTATTGAACCAAATTATGTAGGGGAACAAGCTGAAGATATCTTTGAGTTAACAAAGATAAAACCTTAAAACTGGGGCGCCTGGGTGGCTCAGTTGTTGGGTGGCTGCCTTCGGCTCAGGTCATGGTCTCAGGGTTCTGGGATTGAGTCCCACATTGGGCTCCCTGCTCAGTGGGAAGCCTGCTTCTCCCTCTCCCACTCCTCCTGCTTGTTCCCACTCTTGCTATGTCTCTCTCTGTCAAATAAATAAATCTTTAAAAAAAAAAATCCTTAGGGGCGCCTGGGTGGCTCAGTGGGTTAAAGCCTCTGCCTTTGACTCAGGTCATGGTCCCAGGGTCCTGGGATCAAGCCCCGCATCGGGCTCTCTGCTTGGCGGGGAGCTGCTTCCACCTCTCTCTCTGCCTGCCTCTCTGCCTACTTGTGCTCTCTGTCTGTCAAATAAATAAATAAAATATTTTAAAAAAATCCTTAAAACTGGATATTTTAAGTTATGAGGTTAAAGTGTTATGACACTGTTAAAAGACAGAAATAAGATGCTGAATAAATTGAACAAGGCATATATATACATACACACACACACACACATATAGTGTGTGTGTGTGTGTATAGGTCTATGTATGGGCATGTATAAAGGTACATACACTTTTTCCCCTTTAAGAAGTTATAGTAGGGAAAAGACAGAACAACATTGGGGTATTAATCAGTAGACATGAAAGTCTGGGAATGAAAGGAAAACCACTCCAAAAAGAGTCTGTGCCCTTTGGTATATTGTTTTCCTAGGGCCAGAATTTAATTGCTTAATTATTTAACTAATTCAAGTTAGGGAAATTGTTGCTATCCATATTATCAAAAGATTGGTTATGATATTTACTTTCCAGTTTAAGTAAAATGATGGGGTTGAAGAATGTGGGGTTGCCACATTCTGCATTGGTCAAGTCGTCTTACCTCCCTGGGCATTGGTTTATGGATAAAATGAAAAGATGCCAAGTAACCAAAGTGAATTTTTTTTTAAAAGATTTTATTTATTTATTTGGCAGACAGAGATCATAAGTAGGCAGAGAGGCAGGCAGAGAGAGGAAGGGAAGCAGGCTCCCTGCGGAGCGGAGAGCCCAATACTGGGCTCGATCCTAGGACCCAGGGATCATGGCCTTAGTCGAAGGCAGAGGCTTAACCCACTGAGCCACCCAGGCGCCCCCCCCCCAAGTGAATTTTGGATGGTTGCTTCCAAAGTGCTCACCTCATTGTGCTCCTTCTGCAAAGCAGTTCCTGGAGAGTGAGCTTCTCTGGCCCCATGACCCGCTCCTTCTCCCTGTCCCCTTGAGAGCAGTCTCACAGAATCGCCAGAGAATCATTTAGTATCTGCTTCTACTGTTTGCCAGATTGACTTCTGTGTCCCAGAATTCACTGTACTCATTAACATGCGAACTGCTTTCCACGTTAGATTCCGGATGAGATGATCCAGTGTGTGGTCTGCGAAGACTGGTTCCACGGGAGGGTAAGGAAAGCTTTGACCTTTTAAAGCCCTCGTCTTCACAAAAAGAGAAAAGAGCCTTTCTTTTTGAATGGCGTTATCTTTTACCTTATGATTACTCTTCTAAAAATAAACTATGAAGATAGGATCGGTGCTGTATTGTGGTATTTCTTCATTACATAACGAGGATTTGGGGCAGCTTGGAGACCACAAGCAAAATCCTCGGTTTCTCGTATTCACAGCATCTCGGTGCCGTCCCCCCCGAGAGCGGAGACTTCCAGGAGATGGTGTGCCAGGCTTGTATGAAGCGCTGCTCCTTCCTGTGGGCTTACGCTGCGCAGCTGGCGGGTACGTGTCTCTGTGGTATCGGGGTGCCCCAAACCCGGGCTCGTGGCATTTCTGTGTTCAATCCAGAATTTTTAGCAACTGTTTTGGTTTTTTTTCTAAATTTAAATTCAATTCATTAACTTACAGTGTATTATTAGTTTCAGAGGTAGAGGTCAGGGATTCATCAGCCTTATATAACACCCAGTGCTCATTCCATTCTGTGCCCTCTTTCATGCCCGGCACCCAGTTCCCCATCCCCCACCCCCTCCCCTCCAGCAACCCTCAGGCTGTTTCCTATGGTCAAGGGTCTTTTAGCAACTGTTTTTAAGTTGGAGGAGACCAGAATCCGGGAAAATGGAAGAGGAAGTTTTTGAATGGGACTTTGAAAAATAAATAGAACCAAAATAAATTGTTCTTAAATGGAAGACATGCTATTGGTTGGGAGGTGTGGGGTGTAATTCGCTACCCAGTGCTTATATTATATTGTATTATGTATATACTATAGAAATTGGCCTGAAACAGCTAATCAACAATGAATGGTCTTGAGGCATTAGGTATTTTATTTTACTGATAATGCAAATGTATTAATTAATTTATTTTTAGAGTGGCAGTTACTCATAGTGTTTGCTGCTCTGACCTCATAATGTCTTATCCTTCTCACCTTTAGGGAACATTTTACCATATGAACCACAAACAGCATAGCCATACCTAAAATCTAACCCTACTCTTTTGATTTGTCTCAAAGTTCTTTTTTTTTTTTTTTAAGATTTTATTTATTCATTTATCAGAGAAAGAGAGAGAGAGAGTAAAAGCAGGGGGCAGTGGCAGGCAGAGGGAGAAGCAGGCTCCCTGCTGAGCAAGGAGCCTGATGTAGGGCTCCATTCCAGGACCCTGGGATCACGACCTGAGCCGGAGGCAGAGGCTTTAACCCGCTGAGCCACCCAGGCACTCCAGTGACTGACGTTTTAATTTTTAATTTTTGTTTATTTTTAAAGGTTTATTTATTTATTTGCGAGAGAGAAACCAAGATTTCAACAGACATAGCAAGAGAGCATGAGCAGGAGGAGAGGGAGAAGCAGGCTTCCTGCCGAGCAGGGAGCCCAGTGTGGGGCTCAGTCCAGGACCTTCGGATCATGACCTGAGCCGAAGGCAGACACCTAACCAGTAAACCACCCAGGTGTCCCAAAGATGTATTTATTTAACTAATCTCTGCACTCAGTGTGGGGCTTGAACTCATGACCATAAGATCGATTGCATGTTCTTCTGGCTGAGCCGGTTAGGTGCCCTGTGATTGACTTTTTTTTTTTTTAAGATTTTATTTGTCAGAGAAAGAGAGAGAGCACAAGCAGGGAGAGTGGCAGGAAGAGAGAGAAGCAGGCTTCCCGCTGAGTAAGAAGCTCCCCGATGTGGGACTCAGTCCCAGGACCCTGGGATCATGACCTGAGCCAAAGTCAGACTGAGCCATCCAGCGTCCTGTGACTGACATTTTTAAATGAACCGTTCAATTACTTGAACTCTGGATTAGGTAGACATAACCTAAAAAAGAGTTGATGATTCCTTTCTCTTTATTCCAGAGAATAAAGTTGACTCTCTTTTTCCAGATTCTGAAATTTTTTATGATCAGACTAAGTGATTTCACTGTTTAATAATAATATGGATATGTGTGTGTGTTTCTTTGCACTGAACCCGCAGTCACCAAAGTGTCCACAGAGGATGACGGGTTGGTGCTGAATGTTGATGGAACAGGTGATCAGGAAGTCATCAAACCCGAAAATGGAGATCATCAAGATAGTAGCCTCAGAGAGGATGTTCCAGAACATGGAAAGGATGCAGTCCAGGAAGTCAAAGCAGAGCAGACTAATGAACCATGTGCCAGCTCTAGTTCTGAATCTGATCTTCAGGTAACATAGGAAGTCTGAGACATAAAAGAAATAAAGCGGAAGCATTAATTCTGGAAGCTCCGTAGGATTTCATGCCTAAAGAAATTCCTCTCTATAGCCTAAGCTCTGGAAACTGTGATAGTGTAAAAAACACATTTCAGAATTTCATTTCATTTCAGACAGGGTTTAAGAATCAGCATCTCAACTCAGAATCACAGTCTGGCTGCAGACTTCAAGAGCTTAATGCTAAGCGCTTTGTAAAGAAGGACACTGCCACCTATTGGCCCGTCAACTGGCGCAGCAAGTTATGTACCTGCAAAGACTGCATGGTGAGTTCGGGGTCACCGTTATGTTACCGTGTTTGTTATGGACCGATGCCACAAATAGGGCCATCTGGAAAATATATTTATGAAACTGTTGCTAGGACTGTAGAGAACTCTGAAATATTTTATATTAAACAAATGTATGTAATGCTACTTGTTGTCTGACTGCTTGTGGGAGAAATTAGGAATTATGTAGGACTTTTTATTCACTTATCTTCATTTCAGTAGAAAATAGAAGTTCTTCTCTTTTTTATATCGTAGAATTTGCTTGGAAATAAAAATACCCATGAAAGTTACGTTAAGTCCGTCGTTTTTAAATAAAGACCCCACAACACCTACTGGGAAGTTGGGAGATTCCTGAGAGAGATTTGGGCAGGAAGAATAAATCACTCAAGCATTTCTGTACTAAAGGCTCAGGTTTTCTGGCAGTTAACCTGAAAACATTAAATACATTTGTAGTGATTCTCCTGAAGTTGACTTTCTGAGAATAACATACAGTTCTAATGGGAAACTGGTTTTATTTTTTGAAGAAAATGTATGGCGAGCTAGATGTCCTGTTCCTGACAGATGAATATGACACAGTTCTGGCTTATGAAAACAAGGGCAAGGTCGACCAGGCAGCTGACAGGAGGGACCCTTTAATGGACACCCTTAACAGCATGGACAGAGTCCAGCAAGTGGAACTCATTTGTGGTAAATGCTGTTTGAACAAAAATTCACAAAGCTCATTAAGGTTTCCTTAACTCTTAAAATATGTTTAGTGAGCACTTAATTGTTGTTTTCACCTAATACAAACAAGGTTTGAAATTGGAATTATAAAGTAGCCTTCAATTACACTTGCCTGATTGTAGCGTTGCTGGGTATGCAGCGGTTGTTACCACTGTCAGAATTACGTGCTAGAAGCGATAGGTGCTTGAGAACCCTTAACGTGTGCTTTTTTGATTCATGGTAGATGTATGAGTAAGGAATAATAGAAAATCAGTATCTTTCTCCATCCACTGAAACGGTTTGCATTGAACATTACCCGTCCTCCAGGAAGCCACCAGAGGGGGAAATATCCCAGCCCTTGCTGGCAGACCTTTACAGATGGTCCCCCAGTGTGCCCAGCTGATCTTGGTCATTTCCATCCTGGTGTCTGCTCGGGTACCACCCCTTCAGAGGCAGTCATCATTTCTGTCTTTCGTTTTTAACTGTTTGATGAATTTCCTTTGCCTCTGGTAGACTAAAAGCTTTTCAAGGATGGAGGCTGCATCTGAAAGATTTCTGTGGCCCTTGGGGGGGGCCTCATACATAACAGAAACTATTAAGTGAGTGAATAAGTCTTAAAACGTAAAGTTTGACAAGACCAAGATTATTTCAACTACTAGGATTCCAGAGATATAGGAAGCCATTTATTTATTTGTTTGTTTATATTTTTTAAAAGATTTTATTTATTTATTTGACAGACATTACAAGTAGACAGAGGGGCAGGCAGAGAGAGAGAAAGGGAAGCAGGCTCCCTGCTGAGCAGAGAGCCCAGTGTGGGGCTCGATCCCAGGATCCTGGGATCATGACCTGAGCCAAAGGCAGAGGCTTAACCCCCTGAGCCATCCAGGTACCCCATAGGAAGCCCTTTAAAAAATTCTTAGCTGACAGGGTGTCTGGTGACTCAGTTGTTCAGTGTCTGCCTTTTAGCTCAGGTCATGATCTCAGGGTCCTGGGATCAAGCCCCACATCGGACTCCCTGCTTGGCGGAAAGCCTGCTTCTCCCTCTTCCACTCCTGCTGGTTGTGTCCTCTCTCTGTGTGTGTGTGTGTCTCTCTCTGTGAAGTAAATAAAATCTTTAAAAAAAAAATCTTAGCTGGGGCACCTGGGTGGCTCAGTGGGTTAAGAGTCTCCCCTTGGCCCAGGTCATGATCCTGGAGTTCCAGAATCGAGCCCTGCATCCCGCTCCCTGCTCAGCGGGGGAGTCTGCTTCTCCCTCTGCCCCTCACCCTGCTTGTATTCTCTTTCTCTCTCAAAATAAATAAGTAATCTTTTAAAAATTTAAAAAATAACTTAATCTTTTTGGTCCTGAGGTTTTTGTTTTTGTTTTTGTTGTTGTTGGTTGGTTTGTTTTTTAAAGAAGTAGGGTCCTTGATATCAAAATGAAAAAACTCAGGAGAAATTTATTTCTTATTTATTTATTTATTTACTTATTTATTTAGAGAGAGAACATGAGCAAGAGGGGCAGAGGGAGAGAGAATCTCAAGCGGACTCTGAGCTGAGCGCAGAGCCCAATGTGGGGCTCGATCGCATGACCCAGAGATCACGACTTGAGCCGAAACCAAGAGTCAGAAGCTCAACCAACTGTGCACCCAGGCGGCCCATAGGAGCAAGTTTCAATGCACGTTTCACTTAGAGAAAAATTTAAACTATTAACATTCTCAAATTTTAGTGAGAAAGAAGTACTTTGTTTCTAAAAGCACATGATGTGTCTCATGTTTACTACCTCTTTTGTTGTTTTGATTTAGAATACAATGACTTGAAGACCGAACTTAAAGACTATCTCAAGAGATTTGCTGATGAAGGCACGGTATGTGAGTTAAAGAACTTTAATCATGGCCCTGTATGTTCTGAATAAACTGTTTATTTTCTTGGAGGAAGAAATGACCATGTATGTCAAACTGGAAACTTGGGAAATCAGTGAGAGGTGGGGAAAGCAGGGCCTGGCCATGGTGGGAGTCCTTCCCAGCCCTGGGCTGTTGGGAATTAGGAGCGGAGCGGCCGTACAGGGTCTGGAGAGAGTTCGTGTGGCCAGAGAAGGCCAGGACATGAGCCATCCTGATTCTGCCCATCCTGACCTTCAAGCAGACATCCTTGGAGGAGGAAGGAAAAATGACCAGGCAAGGAAAAATTAATGCCAGACCCCTCTTCTTGGATTTTTTGATTTTATAGTTTAGAATAAAAGACCTTCACAATTGGGGCTAAAACATTTTTCTTGCTCATGAGAGAGTCTGTATGCTTTTAAGGGTGACACTGATTCTAAAATGTGGGATCCTCAAAACAGTCTTGCAGGTGAATGTACAAGGACTTCCTAGCTTTTTACTATTCATACATTTGTGACAGAATGTTCTTCTGAAATACTTTTCTGGCCTCCACAGGCAGATAGAAACAAAATTTAACTTTTCTTTTGTCCTTTTGGACGGTTTGCTCTGCTGTGCGCAGACACAGAAATCAAGTCAGGTGTGTCTGTCGGCTGCCGGGGAAGTGTGCTGACACTTGGTCCCTTGGAAGGAGTCTTTGCTGGCCTCCTTGAAGCCACTTTCTCGTCGCTCATAAATGTGGCAAGAGCTTGGAGCTGCCTGCAGATCTGGACAGGGTCCCAGCGCTGCCTTTCTCCATAATGAGTTGTAAAGTCAGAAATTAAGAGTTTTCTATTTAGTAGGCATCTTATTTTTTTAGAGAATGTTGCTCATTCTCAGCTTCCCGCTTCTTGGCAGTACTTGAACTGCAGTCATTCCTGTTCCTCTAGTTCTCTCGCTAGACCTAAGAATGTTCACGGGACGCCTGGGTGCCTCGGTCAGTTAAGCATCTGACTTGATCTTGGTGCAGGTCTTAATGTCGGCGTCATGAGTTCAGCCCCCACTTTGGGCTCCATGTTGGGCTCCATGCTGGGCGAGGAGCCTGCTTAAAAAAATAAAAACAAAAACTAAGAATGTTCACAGGTGTAACTTTCAACCTTGGCACTGTTTTTTTACTGAAGTGTAGTTAGCAATTTTATATTGGTTTCAGGTGTCTTAACCTCTGCAGTATTCGTGGGCATTTCAGGTCTTTTATATGTGTCAGAGCATGTGTGTTTTTTTGTTTTTTGTTTTTAAAGATTTATTTATTTGACAGAGATCACAAGTAGGCAGAGAGGCAGGCAGAGAGAGAGGAGGAAGCAGGCTCCCCATGGAGCAGCGAGCCTGATGTGGGCCTCGATCCCAGGACCCTGGGATCATGACCTGAGCCGCAGGCAGAGGCTTTAACCCACTGAGCCACCCAGGTGCCCCAGCATGTGTGTTCTTGACTCTTTTCTTGTACCTTCTGCTTTATGCAGTTTGTGGTCACAAGGCCCTTTATTGATTTTACTACACACGCTTGAAATCACATAAAAGAAAGGACAAGCAATTTTATTCAAGGTTTTCTTCTGTGTCTTCAGTATATGGATCTTTGTCATCACTAGAGCTGCTTTTTATGAGTCTATGATAATTTTTTTTGTATCTGATGTGATGATTTAAGAGGACAATATATTTTTTAATTGTTTGTTCCATGACATGGGTAACTAGACCTTTACAAAAACAAATAAGAACCTTAAGCTGCAGTAAGGTTCCTCTGCTTTGGCTGTATTTGTCCTGATAAGTTGTAGATGTTCTCAGATGAGGGACTGCCTTTTATTTTATGTTTGTGTTTGACTATAAAAGAAAGAATCCTTAGAAACTACAAAATGTCTGAGACAAATCGGTGAAATGATTTATGATTGATCCCCAGTATTTATTCTTCAACATTTCTTTTTTTTTTTTTTAAAGATTTTATTTATTTATTTGAGAGAGAGACCGTGAAAGAGAACATGAGCGAGGAGAAGGTCAGAGGGAGAAGCAGACTCCCCGTGGAGCTGGGAGCGTGATGCGGGACTCGATCCCGGGACTCTGGGATCATGACCTGAGCCGAAGGCAGTCGTCCAACCAACTGAGCCACCCAGGCGTCCCTATTCTTCAACATTTCTACTCTGCATGTTGGCTGTGACCATTTGAGGGTCTAGAAGCTTAAAATTGCGCACTCTAATTTTCATGCTTTTAAGTCACCTCTCCCAACCTTATTGAAGGAAAATTGCTTTTCTTTTATTGCCTTTCGGTATTTAGTGTTGGTGATCCGGTGTAGGGACAGTTCCTTCAAACTGGAATTTCCAAGTGTCCTGTATGTTAGCATTTTATAATTGTGAAGTTCCAAGCCATTTAGCACATAGAGTAGAGCTTTGAACTTCAGCATCTCGAGTGGGTCGGCCACCTGGAGCCTGCATCTGTTAGGGGCTCTGATTCTTTGCTGGGTGACCAGCTGTCTCAGCCTTGGTGCTTGTGAAGCTGGCATATCAGTTACTGGTCTGTGTTGTTCTTCCACTTAGAGGATTAATAAATATCTTATCTTACCCCAAGGAAGGCATCAAGTTGGCATGGCTGTCTGTGGATGTTTGCAGCGCCTACCTTGGGGAGTAAGGGGGAGAGTCTCACTTCATGTGCAAATATTTGTCCATTTTCTTACCTTTTCCCCTCTCTGCCGCATGCTCACCTGCATCCCCCGGCTTGCTTTTTCTCTTTCTCTCCCTCTTCCTGCCTCACCTTCATTCTTTCATAGTAGTAAGAATATGTTACCTGGGGTGCCTGGGTGACTCAGTGGGTGAAGCCTCTGCTTTCCCTCAGGTCATGATCCCAGAATCCTGGGATTGAGTCCTGCATCAGACTCTGCTCAGCACCACCCCCACTCTGCCTACTTGTGATCTCTCTCTGTCAAGTAATAAATAAAATCTAAAAAAAAAAAAAAAACTAAACTAAACTAAATTCCCAAACCTATCTGTTTTGATGGACTTCGGGTGGCAGTTAGGTCAGAGCAGCCGGAGGTCAGAGCAGCTGGCTAGACATTCTTGGGTTGTCCCACTTTCCTTTTCACCATATTGTTCCTTTGCCTTATTTTCTTATTTCTAATATTTTATTTTGCTAATATCATAAACACCTTTGTATGATGCTCTAATAATCCTTTTTCCAGTGAAATGGAAGACGAATTTCTCACTGCATGAAACGGATAGCCTATTTCCTAAGATAGTGCTTCTTTATTTTTGGTCAATTACTCTTTTGATGTAGCAAACGTTTCTGACTTTGGACTCATGGAGAGGGCAGAGTTTTTTCCAGTAAAGAAGAAAATACAAATCTCAAAGCAAAACAGACTTTGTTTTCTTTGGGTACTCACACGGAGCTCCAAGGACATTCCCAAGAAACTGAGAGAAGGCGGTGGTCTTGGGAGACCTCCGGGGTGCTCAGTTGTGTGCTGACTCTGCCAGTTTCTTTTCAACTAATGGGTTTTTTTTAAGATTTTATTTATTAGAGAGAGAGGGAACACGAGCAGGGGGAGGGACAGAGGGAGAGGCCAAGGCGGGCTCCCCTCTGAGCAGGGAACCCAGTGCGGGGGCTCGATCCCAGGACTCTGGGATCATGACCTGAGCCAAAGGCAGATGCTTAACAACTGAGCCACCCAGGCACCGGCAGCTACAGTTTATTAAGAACTTGGGACACCTGGGTAGCTCAGTGGGTTAAAGCCTCTGCTTTCGGCTCAGGTTGTAATCTCAGGGTCTTGGGATCGAGCCCACGTTGGGCTCTCTGCTGAGCAGGGAGCCTGCTTCCCCCTCTTTCTCTGACTGCTTCTCTGCCTACTAAATAAAATCTTTAAAAAAAAAAAAAAAAGAACTTACTCTGTGCCGGGCTGTGTTTCACAGGCATTGAACCTGATCTGCTCCTCGAGTGGCACTGTGAGATAGGTGCAGCTTTTCCCTCATTCCGTGTGATGAACCCCGGGTAGGGACTTGTCCTGCTCTTCTTCTTAGCTGTGTGACCTTGACCAGGCCCATGCCTCTGAGATGGGGCCCGTGGAATCAATTCCACATTAAAAGCATTCTTAGCAGCAGGATCTTTCGCCTGTGAATACTGGGATTGGTTACTGCCCTTCCAGAATGCACAGCCCCTTCCTAAGCTGTGTTTTTCCTCAACAGGTGGTCAAGAGGGAAGACATCCAGCAGTTCTTCGAAGAATTCCAGTCCAAGAAGAGGAGACGAGTGGACGGCATGCAGTACTACTGTAGCTAGAGCGGAGGCCGCCACGGAGGCCGCTTAATGGTGCCCGGAATAAAAGAGGCGCATCTCACACCTGGTCCTGTCCCGGCCTCGCGCTCTCTTCCCTCCCTAACCACAGTAGCCACAGCGTGGGTGCCGATCGCCTGGCCGGCCCCCTCCGCCCCTGCCCAGCGCAGCTCGGCGCGCACACTGCTGGACCACCGAGTAACCCCCAGGTTATTTGCTTCTGAGTTTTAAGAAGTTTGATTTGGTTTTGAGAGAGTAAACTGGTTTCTTTGCTAATGATATTTTCTTTAACTCCTGAACGTATCTCCCCTGCCGCAAAGCTGTTGTCTCCAGGGACCTGCTCTGCAGGGCACAGCAGGAGCCTTCTTCCTGTCTGCCAGAACCCCGCTAGGTCCCTCACCCCTCTGATTGTGGTGCCTTGGGTCAGCGCTTCCTCAGGCCTGGTCTCCTTTCCCACATCCGTGCTTGCTCCGGTGTGCTCACCGCAAAGAGGCGTCTTGAAACTTGCTCACCCGGGCCCAACCTTCAGTGGGGCTGAGGGCCGATGGTTTTCTGGGCTGGATGTTGTCGCAGGCAGGGAGGTTGGCTGAGGTCAGGATCGAGGAAGCCAACATTTGTTACGATTTTTACTAATAAATTTCAAGTGAAAATTTCATTCATAGTTCTCTTGGCACTAGAATATTAGCATTTCCATACTGTAGTGCTCACAGGGCTTCCTGGAGAAAACTTGCCAGTGTACTAGTCCCTTTTCTGCTGCCTAGAAAACAGACCGGGTACTACCCTGTGAAATCTTGGTGGTTTACAGAGTCCTCTGGATTTCTTTATATTATCAGGGATATTCATAAGCGTATAGTAAAAACGGACCTATTTTGATATTGTTCTGTTATGGAAATGTTCTTAGAATCCCAGTAAATTATTATTTTTCCCTTAAAATCTGTGTTGAAGAAAAAAAGATACTGGTTTAGCTTCCTTGTAGCGAGCAGGGCAGTGAGTGTCCTGTTTCGGAAGAGGCGGACAGTGTGTGAGAGATTCCCAACTAGGCCCTAGGCTGCACGAATGATGAGCTTTATGTAAATAAAAGTTAACGTCCATAGCTGGTTCTCTAATGACCATGAGATCTTCTTTTGAAGAACCTTCTGGATGGTTGTATAAAACCCCATATTTGAGGGGAAGTCCTTTTGGTTGGTATGAAAGTGCTTTATGGCCCTGAGTCCATGTGGAAAACACCTTTGATAAACTCCCTCGGGAGTGACGTGGTCTCTGCTGACAAGAGATGACACACTCTAAGGTATGTGACTTTAAGCCTCAGAGGCTTCGGGGCCACAAGGGAGCATTGATTTCCTTCTGTGTGTCCAGCCATGGCCAATACCAGGCCCTGGATGAGATGAACTCGGCCTAGAGAACATTGGGGCCTCAAAGCAACGGTCCAACCCCTGGTTTTCTGCATCAAGACTCCTAATTCCAGATCCCCATGAGGAGTGGTGTGTGGAGCTCGGGGAGCCTGTGGCCACAGGACATGCTTGTGTGCCCTGCACTGGTCTTGTAGAGAGGCTAGGTTGCCAGGTTTGGGGCATCTGAGATGGCGGACAGCTGGGGACCCTCATCTGAGTCTGAGGACTTGCACCTGTTCCATGCAGGCTCGTGCCTGGACGCTGCAATGGCCCGCAGGGTCTCCGCCTCCGGGCGTCGGCTTGTTGGCCACGAGGTTCCTGGCCACCCAGGACCGCCACGGAGGCCACATGTTCCCAGCCGGCACAAAGTACACTCCTCCCGGGGCTGAAGGGCTCCTCCAGAAAGGTACTGACCCTTCTTTTACATTAACCAGAAAACCTCTTTTTTTAAACCTATGTTCACAACTAGTTTTCATACTGACCGCGACGGACTGTCTCTTCTTGTGGAGACGAATTTTGGCCAACGTGTGGCAGTTGACATAAATGCATGTTTTATGCAAGACAAGAATATGGTATTGCTTTTAAGGAACTCTGGCATCGTATGTGCGTTTTTTGTAGAATTGTTAACTGGACTTACAATGACATACTTCAATCAGGTTTCTGTAAAATTTAAATAAAACCGGTTCAACAAAATAATGGCGTTATAGGTGGTTCTTAGTCCTATTTAAATGTGCACAGCGCTGCCCTCCCCTGCGGTTATAAGGGATATGAACGGAGTGTGAATCTAGCAGCCCTTCCTGCCCTGGCTGGTGTCCTGCTCAAGTGGAGGGACTGGGAAATTTCTTTCCTGCTCTTCTAGGAGATGTGGCCTGAGCTGAGGTCTGCCAGCAGGGGCCCCCGCTGGCTTTAGAACCCCTCCTATGAGGGGTGTCCCTGATTCCTGTTGGGGCCTCAATGAGTGGGGGGGACGAAGGAAAGGGCTTGGGTTGTGACCGCAGGCTTGGGTTGTGACCGCAGGCAGTGTGTTCAGGGACTGCTCCGTGTGGAAGGAGAGAGGCCAGGAGCCCATAGTCATATGTTGAGGTCTGCCCGTGCTGTAGCTCTCATTTCAAGGTAAACATGAAAACAAACCCAAAAGCCAATGCAGAAGCCCATCTTTGGCCTCATGCCAGCTCTTGCCACCGTGGGAATTATCCAGATTTGTCATCAGCCTGGTGAGCTGAGCTCAGGTGAATGGAATGCTGTCCATGGCCCCGAAGCTGCTCATGGGTCTGCAAACTCAGGGTTACATAATCCGAAGTGCCCAGAAAGCGGCAGCTCCCCCAGCTCCTGGACGAAAGGACCCTACTGGGGCCGGAGGAAATTGACAGCAATCCAAGGACAGAAGGACCTTGGCGGTGACCTATTTCTGCTCCCCAGTGAAGAAGAGTGTGGTCCCGGGAACGTGGGAAGTACGAGGAGCCAACCCAGTTCCCAGAGGCCCGTGAGGGCGTCTCCCATTCAGGTCGCCTTGAAGTGGCTGCTGGAGGCAAGGCTTGGCCTGAGGAGGCACGTAGCACTTGGCACTGGGTCAAAGCCAGATGTACCCTTCTTGCCCCGCCGAACCACTGGGCGTCAGATCGTGTGTGTCCCCTGCTTATAATCACAGGATCCCTCGGTCGGAAGGGACCTGAGAAATCACCCAGCCTCCCCTTCTGTCAGGACAGGAGCTCCTCCCCCACGGCTGGTTCTCGCAGGCGCCCCGTGCCGATCTTGACCACTGGGTTCCCCCGTCTCCGTGCTGCTGGGGGCAGTGCCCCAACTTTCAGTTCGCTCTCTGCCCTGCCCCTTCGCTGCCACGTGATTTGAGGGGCACTAACCCCACCGCTCCCAGCTGCTGGCCTTATCTTGTGAATCCTGGAAGGGTCAGCCTTTGGAGGGGTCAACACCATGGAAGGCAAAGAGAAGAGAAAGATTCAGTGATCCAGACATGGAGCCACGGGATTAAGCCTTGCCCGAAGCTTGCACAACTAATAGACTTTTCTGCAGCAGAGAACACTTAGGTGGTTCCCTTGGAGGGACAGAATGCTCCCTGCCCCACATGGCACTCAACCCCCTTCTCCCAGTCCTTGATATATTTTCCCGAACAAAGAGGCTAGCTGTTGCTTCTCGTCTTTTCCATTGGCCTCCCATCCCCATCTTCGGTCTTCTCCCAGGGATTCCTCCAGCTGGAATGAGAGAGATTGTTCGTGGTGCTCTCGGGCACCTGGCCGAACAGCCCTGCCCTGATGCCCCCACCTGAAGACTCCCACCTGGGCTTCTCCTCAGCCATCTTTCCTCCTGTGTGGGGCTTGTGGCTCACGAGACTCTGTTTCCCCCACTCGCATCTCAGCCTCCTGGCTTCCCTCTCTTGCCTCTGCCTCAGGCCTGAAGGCTCCTCAATGCAGCTCACCTGCAGCCAGATTGACAAGTTGTGTCCCTGTGTTTGGGTTCTCTGGAGAAACAGAACCAATGGCACATAGACACACATCCTGTATGGAGATACACACGTGCATACATATGACTTCTGTTACCCCGTGTACCATAGGCATTGTCCCCCACAGGAACAGAGGCTGAGCAGTCCTGCGATCTGCTGTCGGCTGCAGCCCCCGGAAAGCTGATGATGCAGTTCCAGTCCACGCCCGAACACCCGAGAAGGAGGGGAGCCCGTGACGTAACCAGCCACCAAGACCCCGATGGACTCGCCCAGTTCAGGAGAAGATCCGTGCTCCAGCTGGGACGGCTGGGCAGAGAGTCCTCTTCCTTCCTCTGCCTTTTTGTTCTCTTCAGAAGCTCAGCAGGTGGGACAGTGCCTGGACTCCACCCCCACCCCCCACCCCCGTTTCTCCAGAGAACCCTAACACAGGGACACAACTTATCAATCTGCGGAGGGCCACCTGCCAGACTGGTCCCTCCAATTCTCGTGCTAACCGCCTCAGGAAGCGGCCCCACACCCGGAGAGCACGGAGGCCAGGCGCCTGGACGCCCCATGGCCAAGTTGACACAAAATCAACCATCCTAACAACCAACCCTCTAGCTGCTCTCACTCTACCCTACGTCCTTTTGTGGAGCAAGGGAGGCCTCTCGGGTCTGCAGGGTCCTGGGAGCTCGTACCCTGGGATGAGCAGTGGCCTGAGCTCTGCCTTCTGTCCCGTTCTCTCTGGCCCCAGGGCACAACACTTCCCACTGTGGGAGGCCCGCTGGGGGCCCCTGGTGGGGGTGGGCAAGTCATGTCCAGTGTGTGGGGAAGGGTTCTCTCGGCTCCCCCAGGAAAGCACTCCCCCCCAAGTCCACCATTTTGTCTCCAGCTCTGGGCCTGGAGCTATTAGTAAAATGGCAGCAACTGGGAAAATAGGGAGCTACTTTGGAATGACAGATGCGCCTTCTCCACTGGTTTATTTACAAAAACTGTGGAGTCACAAGTCACTCATTTCATCCTCTAGGTTGGGGGGGCCCCTTTCCTTGGCGACCTCTCAGTGGCAGAAAGGGAGACCCGAGATGCTATTCACAATTTCATGTTGTCCTGGCCTTAGCTGGGGACAGCAGTCATCTAGTTGGGAATTTATTTGTTTCGGATCTACCTCCTCACTAAACCATAAATCCTGTGAGTCAGGAACTGTCTTCCCAGCTCATTAATAAAATGCTGGAGCCTGACCCAACGCCTGGCCCGGGGCAGGAGCTCCATCGTGCCACAGGCAGACGGGGTGTGCTGGCTAGTGTCTAGTGGCACTGAGCACGGCCGTGAGCTGCAAGCTTCTGTGAACGTGATCGCACTTCACTCTCACGGTGACTCTGAGATTATGAGTGTGTCCCCCACTGTTCTGAGATGTAGGAACTGAGGCTCTGAGATGCAGATGGTCCATGGCTGGCCCAGGTGACTCGGGATCAAAGGCAGCCTCATGGTTGGTGAGGAAACAAGGTAGAGGAGCAGAGACAAGCCCAAGGTCACTCAGCGGGAGCCAGAGAGGACCCTGGGCCCCTTTCTATGGATTTGATTCAGTGGTTTGTGTGTGTGTGTGTGTTTGTTTTTTTTTTTTTTTTTTTTAAGATTCTATTTACTTATTTCAGAGAGAGAGCACAAGTGGGGAGACAGGGAGAGGGACAAGCAGATTCTCCGCTGAGCAGGGATCCCAGTGTGGGGCTCGATCCCCGGCCCCTGGGATCATGACCTAAGCTGAAGGCAGACGCTTCACTGACTGAGCCACGCAGGTGCCCCTGGTGAGTTTTATTAATAGCGGAAGCTGAGTCCATGACATTATCAGGGTGAAAGCACTTTGAACATGAAAATGGGGCAGGCGCCTGGGTGGCCCAGTCAGCTGGATGTTCGACTCCTGATTTCAGCTCGGGTCATGATCTCGGGGTGGTGAGATCGAGCCCCACGTTGGGCTCAGTGCAGAGTCTGCTTGAGATTCCCTCCCTCTGCCCCCCACCCCCGGCCCCCAAGTGCTTCACCACTTTGTCCCCAGCTCTGGACCCGGCATGCGGGGGAGCCCAGTGAGTGTTTCTAAGTGAGCACCACACAGAGCAACGCGGCACCTACCCGGCCCTCCCTTCTCTGTGGGCGGCACTTTTTGTTACCTCGAGCCCTTGGAACTTTGCAGCCCGCAGCTGCACAGAATCTAGGGGACCGTGTTTCCACAGCGGGGCACTCTGCCCCCCTGAGTGTGTCCGCACTGATGAGCGGTCCTGGGGCTCCTGGTGGGGGAGGGGAAGGGACCCCTGGGAGGCAGCGCGGAAGTGCATGTCGACACCGCCAGCCTAGTCCTCGGGGGGGCCCAGAGGTGGCTGCAGCTTGTGGGGTGTAGGATTGGGGACACGGGATCAGTCTAAGCCAGGGTGTCCGCCCTCAGAGACTCAGGAGTCCTGGTGGGAGATTGTGGGCATCAGGCCTCCATGTCACCCTGTGGCCAGGGCTTTGGAGCAGGCCAGAGTGTGGGAGGGACCAAGAGTTCTGAGGGGTCACAGGGTAGGTTTGGGGGGAACAGGGAGGAGCTGTGTTGGGTGGGCGTCAGAGAGGAGGTAGGCCCGAGGTCCAGGGGTCAAGGTGGGGGTGGGGGGTCACCCTGGGAGTCATCAGCCTGCTTAGCCACGGAAGCCATGGTTGTGAGTGAGCTCTTGCCCTGGAGGGATGTGAAGAGAGAGGAGACAGGATGCCGGGGAACGCCAAGGTTGAAAGGAAGAGCCAAGAACCGGGAAGCCAAGAGGCCGCCAGGGCGGTGGGAGGGGGTCCTGGAGCCATGGCGCAGAAGCTAGGCGTGTGTGGGGTCAAAGTGGCCAAGCCACATAGGATGAAAAGTGTCTGTTGAGATCCAGACAAGCTCTAAGCCAACTGAGGAAAGAGACAAAGAGGTAAGTAGGGGGATTTATGCCTCACCCTAACCCCCTAGTTCCTCATAAAGCTGACTTGGGTAATGTGGCTTTTTCTGGGGGGTCATGGGCTCCTAACCCCGAACTCCAGGAGTGGCCAGACTTAGCTGCTGGCAGGGAGCCAGCTGCAGGACAAACAAGCCGGGCTCCTTCCTGCGGCAGGTGGAGGACGTTCGAGTTTCTGCCCTCTTCGGGTAGCGGGTTCCCGAGAAACAGGAAGGAGAGGAGAGGCCGGCCCATAGGCAGAGTCCCGCCTGCCCGCTCCCGAACACCAGCTCCCAACAGTGGAGAGTGCTCCCAAGTGTCCTCCACGTGGGGGAAACGAGGTGGGCAGTGCCCGCCTTCCTTCATCACCATGAAGGTGGCTGGGGGCCAAGCGTGGTGGCCGAGGCCGGGGGCTGTGGCCGGAAAGGTGGGAAGCAGAAGCACAGGCGGAGGCGGCCTGGAGCCGGAGGACACCGGCCTGGGAGACGGCGCCTACAGGTCGGAGACGCGGAGGCACTAAGTGCGGTGTGAGGAGGTGATGCCCAGGGAGGGTGAGGGGATCCCTGACCAAGTGAGCGCTGCTGGGAGACAGGATAGGGTAGACTCTGGAGCCAAGGGGGCGGGAGGGCCAGGTCACCTCCTGGCACCAGAGGGGTACAGGATGTGGGGGGGGTGTTGGTCTAAGACCAAAGCTGAGGGAGTGTCCATCTGAAGGCATCTGGCCCACCAGGCCAAGGAGTCAGCAGGAAGCTGGAGGGTGGCCCGTCAGGAAGGTGGGGGAAGGGAAGGTAGGGCGCTGGCCCTGGGGACAGCAGGCAAGGGCTGACTCACAGGGCTGGGCCAGCCGAGGCTGAGCCTGGGGACCAAGGGTACCGTGGCTGTGTGATTGTCTTCAGTTGTCCCCCAAGGCTGGGTCCAGTCGCAGGACATGGACATACCCATTGCTTATGGCTCGGGCTGTCAAGGTGCGCCAGGGGAGGAGGTGGACGCCTGGGGGTGGACGCCTGGGGGAGGTTGGGCTGTCCAGGAGTGGAGAGGAAGGAGGTCAGAGGCCAGAGTTCCAGAGGGCACTGGAGGGGCAGCCGGAGGACCTGGACAGGGGAGAGGGCGGCCTGAGAGCAGGAAGTGAGGTGGGGATTTCAAAGGAGAGCCCTTTTGGGGACAAGGGGAAGGAGTGTCGTGGTCCGGGTGGCTGAAATGGCAGAGCAGGCAGCTGGAGACGGCGACGACACGGATGCGGCGGAGAGCAGCGAGGCTGAACCAAGGCCTCAGGGCCCGCGGTGATGGGTGTCAGGGTGGGAGTGGGACAGGCAGATGGCGGGAGGGGCTACTGGGGGAGGCCGCCACGCACCACGCGGCCTGACCCTCCGTCCATGGAAAGTGCTAGAAGGAGCCCATTCTTGGCAGCAGGCTGCAGGGAATCAGGAGAGCTGGGACCCTGCTGAGGTGGAAGAGGGGGAGGAAGATGCTGGGGGTGGGGGAAGGCCGTGGGACACCACAGGCAGGCTGCCCAGCGGCTGGGGTCAGGGATTCCATGCGACCCGAAGGCCTGGATGGCGGAAGGTCCTGAGGGCTGTGCAAGGTCTCAGCAGGGCAGGAAACCAGGTCTGGGCAGCCCCGGGGTGGTGGAAAAGGGGGGCACTCTGGCGTCTCAGGGGTTTGGGTTCATCTGTTGGAATATGCAGAAATGGGAAGAACAACTACTTTTAGTTCAAACACAGAGGGTGGCTGAATCCAAGAGAAGATTCTGGATGCGGAGGATATTTGTGTAGCTGAATAGTTTAAGGGCGAGGGTTTCAGCAGGAGCTGCCCACGGCAGCCCTTGCTCTGAGAATGGGAACAAGAAGGCTTTGGCTCATGGTGCCTTCAGGATCCGAGGCAAAATACAGAGAGTCCACCATGAGGGCTCGAGTAAACTGCTGTCACCCCATTTAAGGATGAGGACCCTGAGGGTTAGTGCTTAGCCCCTGGTCCCCCTGTCCCCTGGTGACAGTCCTCACTAGGCAGGCCCTCCTCGGGAACACCAGGCCTTCCTCCCTCAGGTTTCCTGGCTTCGGTTTCCTCATTCCCTTTGAAGCCCAGCAGATTCCCCAAAGTTTAAAGACAAGTGATGCTCGGCCCCAGATCCCAGGCTCTCCCCCAGCCAGAGACCTCAGAGGAGGACATCTTCACCCCGGCGCGGATGCAAAGCTCCGGGCTGGCATCTGAGGAAATGCGCGTGGCTGCGCGGGCCGGCCAGCTCCGTGCTGAAGGAGGTCCAGGGGCCAGAAATACACAGATGGGGGAACATGGCAGGAGGTGACCGAAGTGAAGCCCATGAAAAATCCCAATGTCATTATCATTCGGTTGTGTTTGGAGCAGGGACAGTGCAAGGTTAGCGGGGGACAGAGGGCAGAGCCAGGCACCTCACTTCCATCCTTTCCATCAAAGGGAGCGCCCTTCAAACCCAGACTGAGCAAACGTGACAGGGAGGATCTGGGGACCCTGAGGTCACTTCTGCAGAAACAGCATGCTACCGTCTTTCTGTACCGGATGACCAAATACTGGAAATGACCAAATATCTCTGTTCACCCGTCCTGGTACCGTTAAGAGGGGGGACGGTAGGTTCTGAGAGCTGGGACGGGGCACCTGCACCGGTGTGCCCTTGAGGATTCTGGGATGAATGACTGAACGCTCGTAGCAAGCGCCTGGGTCGGGAAGGGGGTGCTTTAACATCAAATTCTGCTGAGCTGGCCGCTTTTCCACATGGATGGGGTCAGCAGTCCTGCGTGGCGGGGACGCCCCAGCCAGGCTGCACCCAGTGTCACAAGCGCAGATGAAGAGACAGGGCGGCTGGTAAAGAAGACAGACCCAGCTTCAGCAGTGTCCCAGGCCCCCCACAGCTCATGGCCCCTCCAGCCCCCTCCCCTGCACCCTCCTCTCAACGGAGCCACCCAGGCTTGTCTTCGTGCGTCTCTGAGCCTCACCTCTCATGTGTCCCAGCCTCTCTCCCGGGTCCCCCGCCAAGCCGCCCCGGCCAGCCTCATTGTCCTCCTCCGTGCCGCCAGCCCAAAGCACATTTTGGGCCCCATCTTCCCAAATCTCTGAGCAGCAGCCTCTGGCTTAACTTTTGAGGACAGGTGGAACTGGTCCCTAATCTCTTACCTGTGATTAACTTGAAGAGGTAATACGCGCACGTGCCTTGAAAACACAGCTGGGACAAAACACGTACAGTTAAGCCCCTGCCTGATGACGGTGATTCTAGAGGCCATTCTGGGAGCGTTTGCACTGGTCCTCGGGGACGCCTGCAGGTCAGCGAGAGTGTACTGCAGACCTCCCTTGTCTTCTCCACCAGTGGGAGCATCCGTACGCGTTGTTTTGTATTTCACTTCTATATTCTGAAGATCACATTCCCTGCTTTTAAAGGGGTGGCCTTCGGGGAGCCCCACACTGCTGCTTTCCTTCTACCTGGTTGGCCCTTGGCCAGCCGCTGCCTCTAGCTGAACTGTAAGGGTTGGAGTCCCTCCACGTTGATTCCTAGGCCTTCTTTTCGTCGCAAACCTTCCCGCGAAGCCCCGCTATCTACGCCCAAGGCTTTCCACGCCAGCACCCTCAGCTTCGACACCCAAGCTCCTAGCTGGCGCCCGATGGCCAAGTGCACACGCCCACTTTTAAACTCCGGTCTTTCCGCAGCCCTGATTTCTGCTTTCCCCGCGCCCAGCAGGGGCTGGTGCCTGTAGCTGTACCTCCTTACTCAGAATCATATTCGAAGGCCTCGTCATCTGTTGGCGGTCGCTGCTCTTCTCAGGAAGGCTGCACCAGCCCCCTGCCTGGTCTCCCGATCCACTGCAGCTCCCGCTCAGTCCAGGAGTGCGGAACACTCACCTCTGATCACCTCCGGCCCTGCTTACAACTCGGCAGCTTCCTATTGCTGTTAGGATCGAACCTTGCAGCCCACTCTATGGGGGCCCGACATGCCTCGCTCCCGGGAACTTGTTTCCTCGGTGCTGGGCCCCTCCTGCTTCAGGCTCCACCACATCCTCCTGGAAGCCCTCCCCTGAAACCCCCTCCTCTCTGCCCTGTGGGTCTCACTTTCCCTTGACCTGCGCTCTGCAGGTCCCTTCCACATTGTCTCCCAATCCCAGGCACAGTCAGCTACTGCCTTACATCTGGCATAACCCAGTGTCTTTTATTCTTCAACACCCTCAAACTGTTATGCGCAGGACTGTGTCTTGTCTAGTACGGTCACCCCAGGACTGAGCCGTCAGAAGTTCCTTCCTGCATGAAAACATGTTTGTGGAACAAACGAATGTTGTGCTTGTGCCCAGCTCCACCCCTGCACATGGTGCTCCCCCTGCCTGGGCCACCAACCTTTCTGGGGTGCAGTAGAACTTCCACGGTTGAGAACTCGGGCCCCGGAGCCACACTGCCTGGGTGTGAGCCTAGGCTCTACCGATGTATTGGGTGCACGACCTTGGACACGTTACTTGATGTCTCTCTGTGCTTTGGTTTTCTCCCCTGTGATAAAACGGCACTAAGAATAGTATGTGATTCACAGGATTAAAGGCAATACTATCTAATTCACTGATGAAAGAAAAAAAAAAGTGCGTGGCATTGAATCTGGCATATATTTCTCCCCTTACTCACTCCTGAGCCATGTCAAGCCAGTCCTCCCCTTACCCGTGATAACGTCCTACTGCTCTGTACTGCTTTGTTTCTGGGACAAAAATAATTTCTGGTGAGAGTCCAGAGTTTCTGAGAATCAGTATCCCGTTGGCTCTGTCCGCTGGGAAGATTGGACCCGAGAAACAGTCCTCAGTGCACTGAGGAGAGGTAAGGCCTGACATGGGTGAGGAGCTGGCCTGCACCCGCCGTCCCAGGGGTCCCCTGCAAGTAGAGGAATCAACACTGACTTACTCAATTTTCTTTTTCAGGGTTTTAAGAAGCTCACATACAAAAAAACCGTTAGGGCGCCTGGGTAGCTCAGTTTGTTGGGGGACTGCCTTCAGCTCAGCTCATGACCCCGGAATCCTGGGATAGACGGGCTCCCTGCTCAGTGGGGGGGTCTGTTTCTCCCTCTGACCCTCTCCCCTCTCACGCTCTCTCTCTGAAATAAATAAAATCCTTAAAAAAAAAAAACAACCCTTAGATTTTTTAATCTTGAGGGTCCACAGTTAAACCCAAGATGGTTACAAAATACAGAGAATCACCTCAGTGAGACATGAGGGGGAGAGGCTAGAATGGAACTAATTAGTGAAATGATTAAAATTAAAAAAAATGATAATGATTTTACAGCAATCGAAAAAAATGGAAATGAGAAAACTTTCTACTTTGCATGTTTTTTCAGAAGCCTAGACTAGATCATGACCCGCTCACCCTTCCGAACTGAGTGAACAAGACTGAGTGTGAAAGAGGAAAGGAGCTCAGACACATGGAGACCTGGGGATCTTGGGGCACACCTGGGTTCCTCGCAGCCCGACCCCGGCGCCTGGCACCCTCCAGGGTGGGACCACGTGGGCGGGATGCCGAACTCCCTTTGGAGACCCCAGTAACTAACTCCCGGCTAAAATTTGTAAATCTCTCAGAAGTGTCTTAGTGAAATAATAGAACATAGTAGAAAAGAACGAACCTGATTTAGATGAAAATGTGGTATTTCCAAGAAAACCATAATAATTTTAAATAGTCCCTGGTTAACTGAAATCCGGGAAACAGAGGGGAAGTTCACCTAGAATTCCTCCCTTACAGAATACAGTCGCCTCTATAATCGAGGACTGCATGCTCTAAGGCTGAAACAGACTATATCCAACTCAGCAGGTTCTATACAAGCCATTTATTGGAAATGCCAACTATATGTAGGATAAAGTCAGTGCTACATGCTTATCAGTAACAGTAGAAAAATAGAACCAGTGGAAACCTTTGTACAACCGTAATGATACTCAAAAGAGAAATGTATCGTTTTACAATGCTTCACACAGACGAATTCAAGTTTGGAGGTACCTAAATAAAAATACTATATATTTCTTTAAAAAACACTATGTACAATTGAAGCGTAAACAAGTTTTACAAAGTACTGGTTATGCAGGTTGTAGAAAACACTTGCATAGGACATGAAATCAGTTTAAGAAAAATTTCTGAGCCTTTAGCATTGAAGGCACTTGACTTTATACCAGTAACAGCACAACCACAAGAAATGCAGTGTTGTACAAGATACCACCTCTCTGCGGACAGATGTGGTACACAAACAGCAAGTGGGGTTCAGGGAACGTTACCTTTCAGCCACCCCATCTAAGAGCAGGGTTCCATACTACCTGCCCACGGAACCCAGATACACAGTCACGTGGAGGTACATCATGAAGCTTCCAGAGCTTATCGTGTCTCTTAGAACTCACGTAAACACACAAACACGAGAGGTTATTTTCAAGACACACACTTGCAAGGAATCTTTCTATAGAAATAGCCACAGCATTATAATATTCAGAAGAATGTGGAAGATTGACACATGGTCTTGAGGGTTTTCTGAAGGAAAAAAAGAAATCCCAAGACTTGCCAATAAAACAATTACATAACAGCTATTGCAATCTATAGGACAAAAGGACAACTTAACATTTCATAAAACATTGTTCATACAACAGTGTTAATGGAAAATAGTAAAATACCTTTTAGTGTGTGATGTAACGCTTTTAGTCAGGTTATGTGTAATGAGGTTTGAAAGTAAACCACTTAGTAGACAAAGTAAACCATTGCAGAACCGGGAATAGCACCCATCACTGCTGCTTATTTAATAGTAACTTTCAACAGAAGGCTGAAAGTCAACCAAATAATAATTAAAAAAAAAAAAGTCAAATAAACATTTCCCTTTGAGTTCGTTCCTAAGGTAAAAACACGAATGCTTCAGAACTGCAAAACAAGTGCTTCATGAAACACGTTTCCCCCTGAAAGGCAGATTACACAAGAAAATCCCTATTTTGCTGTGTAGTAACTGAGAAGTGTCCCCCTTCCTCTGCAGAGACCATCGTGCTTCGAGGTCAGCCGTGAGTCCCCGTGGCCCCCGCTGCCCCCCGGCACGCTCTGCAGCCTCACCCACGTTCACATGGACAAGGGCTGCCCGCCGCCAGGATGTGAACAACCAGTCAAGAGAAAACCCAACACGAGGTGGCAATTATAGTAATAAGACTTGTTGAGGATGCAAAATCAAGAATTAGGTAAGGTTTCACAGAGAGCTCTACAAAAAGATTCAAATATAAAGAACTTGTTAAAAATCCTTAAAATCCAACTGGTTCTGGAAATGCCAGGAGAGCTTAGGTCTAGGGGCGTGTGCCTAGGAGCTAACGGGGCACGGGAGGAAGGCCATGGTGCGTGGAAAACGGAAAAAGCTGCTTTTCACCAAAAGTTTTTGCCTTTCGTGCTATTTCTTTTCGAGTCACAGGTGACTCTGAACTTATCCACCAAAATCACAAAACTAAAACAAAAATATAAGAAGAGGGCCATCAGCATCTTGAAGAAACATGGATCTTCTCTTCCTGCTCCAGAAGCGAAAGGTAATTCTCGAAACCGCGGCATGGCGGGCACCGAAGGCGGCGATTGTCTCACGGCCTGATTGTCTGTGGCCTCGAGAGGAGATCTGGTATTTGGAGATTTGGTTCTCATGAAATTTCTAAACCGAGAGAATTGCTAGGTCCTGGGGCCTAAATTTTATATTATACATACCTTTTTTTCCCCTAAGACCAATCTTACTCAGACTTCACATTTATCATAGCACAGCATTAACAGAATTTTAATGCCCAATAAGCACTTCAGAAGGTCGGAGAGGTGGGTTCCAAAGCCAGAGGCACACAGCTATTCACTCTACCCTAGCCACCACACTTCACAAGATACAGCTGAAGGCCACTGACGCCTACCCTAGCACACACAAGCCACACCTGCTTACCCTCTGCAGGTCACACCAGTCCACCGCCCCACAGATTAAAGCAAGTTCCTCTCTATACACAATTTAGTCAGATCGGCTACTAAATTCTTAAAAGCAAACTTCATCAATTAAAGTAGGAACAGTGGCCACTTATTTTTATGTCTGGGGGATATGAAAGAGTATTTAATAAGTTTTCAGGAAAATGACATCAAACAGCTCTTGTCTGACATTTTAAAAAATACAGGTCAGAGATGAGAAAGCTTTTTCCCACCCAAATCAGCTCTTCTCACCCTTATTTCCAGTACCAGCACAGTACAGCCTGAATTCAGAATAGAAATTTAGAACTATATCAAAATAATTCATGTCAATACATGTATATAAATACACAGGGAGGAATATGATGGAATTAACAATTTTTGTTTCTGAAGAGAGTGACTGAAGTTGGCTTCAAAAGACACCATCATCTATTATAAAGAGTCAACCCTCCTAAAAATGAGCACAGAGTCCTTATGTTTTTCTATCTTTAAAAAAAGGAGCCTCAAAGGCGATGCCAGCCGACCTCCCAGGGGACGAGCATTCGCCCCAGGAGGCCTGGAGCTCAGCACGCAACACCACCAGCGCCGACGAACACGCGAGCAGCAGCTAACTAGGCAGGCAGAGCGCGGGGCAGCGGTGGGCCGGTGTATGGAGACAGACTGACATGTTCCCCGTCTCTGAGACTACCTACTGTTAGGATTTTTTAAAATGTCCGATTATTCCTGAGTGTATATCCACAGGGTAAAGTAGGAAAGACTGTAAAGAGAAACTACAGCTACGGGAGAAATCAGAGTTGTTGGCGCCCAATAGAAACCTCTTTACTCAAAAGTGCATGTAATTCATTTATATGGTAGCTTGTGAAGGCTCCCGAGCCCTGCATAGTTTTCGAGTGAGTGTGAGTGAGTCATAGTTTTATATATATATACAGACATAGAAAAGAGGCTCCCGGACATCCTTCACATGACGGAAGGCTCGGCAAGGCCCTTTTCTTCTAAGTGCTACGGCTGTGTGTGTATGTGTTTGTAAAAATACAAAGTGAATGTTCAAATAATGTTGAAGTGATTTAAAAACTCAAATACTAATATATTTACATTGGAGAGTAAGAAAAAAAAAAACAGTCCTTAGCTCACACATTGCCCTTTCAAGGGAGAGGATCTTAAAAGATCCCATGTGCTCAGTGGTTCAGTAAAATCCCAAACCAGCGTCCCCAGTGGAGTTCAAGTAGGACATGTAGTGTTTCACTGGGTAAAAAAAAAGAAAAAAAAAGGTTTCTTTTTCTTTTTTTGGTGACAAAGGATTATGCGTTCTACAACACTTTTAGGACACCAAAATTCAGACAAACTTGGAAACACATTTAAAAGAAAACACAGGCTTACAAACACCAAATGACATCCGTAAGACGAAGCCCTTTTGTTTTTTTTCCCACAGAGAGCAAGACAGCTGAAGGCAGCAAGCAGTCCTTTCCCGTCTCAGCTGGAGAGTCGACGCTCAGAACCAGAAATCCCATCGGGCAATCTTTAGGTTACTTTGCTATTTCTGCTGCCTCAGGATTCCATGAAATCCAATGTCTCGAGGACCTCATCTAGTTCTACGCTAATGCACGCTACCAGCATCGGCAGGATTCTGACGGTGCCCACACACCGAACAGAGCTACCGCTTCAGCCTGGGCACAAAAGGCTTTGCTCCTTTCAGTTCTTTACTGAACCAGAACATGTAGGATCCTGACTGGACTCCCGCTGGAGGAATGAAGACCAGCTCCCAAGACTTGTTAAGGAAGAATGATATTAGACTTATGGAGATCGAGCAGGAAGATTTCTGAACTAAAACAATTACCGAAGAGAGAGGAGCATTTTGATGTGCTGTTCTTTGGAATTTCTATAATTAAAAAATAAGCACAGAACTATTTCATAAGAAAATACATCTTAGTGTGCAGTCCGATGCACGTGGAAACTGGTAGATGAAAGGTAAAATGCAAAAAAGTATGAAAATACGGTTCCTTTAAATGTGGCAATAAAGTTTGACATACTGATATAAAATCAATACCGATAAAATAAATGTACAAGTGCAAAAAAATCCCATCATTTGTAAAGAGGAGAAAAAAAAGTGCCAGCTTGCTTGCTCTTAAAAATGCTTCCCCACTCAACTGTTCAAACACAAAACAGACAGATGCAGCATTCAAAAGAACCCTCGTAGCATGCCACGTCTCATAAACATGTATATACAAAAACTAGAATAAAATAATGTGAAACTGAGTTAGCTGGCATCGAGAAACTGGTCTCTAAGTTGTCAGGTTACATCGTAAAATGGGATGTTTCACATCTCAGGCACAGACGACTTGGAAGGTTGCTCTCAGAGGGCAGACTTCTTATAGAGGAAGTCTGGCTTGCTGGGTGACCTCCTTCCCCTGCTTATCGAATCTTCCCGTTCTAAATCAGTATTTCGCTGAGCTCCGTGGCCCAGGGACTCGCTGTCCGCCAGTCTCCTACCGGATCTCTCTTCCGGAGCTTCAGAGCTGCATGCGGGATGTGAGGGTCGGTTGGGGGTCAGCCCGAAAGTCAAGTCAGTTTCTACTGCTGTCCGTCCCCTGACGTGGGCTGGACCGTTGCCCACATTTTCCGGGGCTGCCAATGGAAAGTCTGACCGCTGGGGCGGTTGCTCAACAACATCAAGGTGGATTGGTTCGTTCTTTTGTCTGTGAGGATGTCCGTCAGGGGAAAGTGGATATTCTCTCCTAGCTTCCTCCTGCTTTTTAGGAGAGGTCTGGCTGGGTAGGTAGGCTGACTTTAAGCCACTTGGTGATGCCTTACTGTGGCTATACAAATCCGGACCGAAGTATCCACCTTGCGAAGGGGAAGGGGTGCGTCTGCCAGGAGCAGGCGTCGAAGGTCTGCAAGCAGCATTTGAGAAGTCATAGAAATCCGGATATTCCTGCTGATTTTCTCGAGCATCGGCTTTTTGCTCTAGTGTGTGTTTCTTTCGAGACGTGTGTGTATGCCTCTGTGGAACACATGACAGATGCTGGGGAGGCGCTGGTCCTACTTCCGAAACAGACTGGCTTAGTTCTGTGTCTACAGCCAGTTCTGGAAGCCTCCTGTCCTTGAGTGACAGTGTGGACACACCCATGGCGATGTCTGGCATTAGATCATTTAGCACAGGCTGTGCGCACTGCAAACAGAGATAGAGAAGGGGGGTTAAAAGAAAAAGGCCCAGGACTCCCTCTTTGTACAAGTGATGTTCACTGGTTTTGCTTCCTCATTATAAAAGTGATACAGGCTTATTTTAAAGAATAACACGATACAGGTACCTGCGTGTCTCAGTCAGTTAAGGGTCTGACTTTTGATTATGGCTCAGGTCGTAACCTCAGGGTCATGGGATCAAGCCCCATGTCGGGCTCAGCGCAGAGCCTGCTTGTCTCTCTCCCTCTGCTTCTCCCCCCTCCCCTGCTTGCTTGCATGCTCTCTAAAATAAACGCATTTTTAAAATCTTAAAGAAAAAAAGAATGGTTACAATGTATAAAATCATAAAGGCCAAAATCCCCAAAACCAAACAAAAAACCCACTAATCTTCCCTACTGAGATAATTACTGTAACATTTTGAGGTATTTTTCTCATTTTTTTCCCCTCTGTTCATATATTAATTTTCATAGAATGTAGTACATACGTAAGTCTGTCACTAAATTTTGAGATTGCTACTTAAATTACCGCATACTATTGCATTGTATTGCTGAATCATGGCTTATGTAGCCATTCTCCCACTGCTGACATTACGGTTGTTTCCAATTTCTCATTATTATAATGAAGACTATAATGGGGTGCCTGGATGACTCAGTTGGTTGGTGGAATGTGTGACTCCTGATCTCGGGGGTCATGAGTTGAAGCCCTGTGGTGGGTATAGAAATTACTTAAAAATAACACCTTAAAAAAAAAAAAAGACTGCAATGAACATACAAATAAATTACCATTAAAGGGAACTTTATTTAAAATAAAAAGTAGTAGAACTTTTGAAACTGGGGTACTGACAGCAAAGCCAACAGGATGGAAATGCGGCCTATCAAACACTACCAATCTCCGTTGTTTTTTCTTTTTTAAGGGGCTGGGGGGGGCAGCAGGGAGAGTGGGTAGAAGAGTCTAAGGTAAGGAAGGATCATAATTTGACCCCAGGGGTACACTAGTCCACAGTGTCCAAAAAGTCACATTTTAATAAAGATCCCCCTGAACTAATCTATGTATCGTTTGCTTTTCTATTGAAGACCACTGGTGATGTGTGAACGAGCAGGAAGGCTTAAAAATCACTACCGTTGGGTTGCCTGGACAGCTCAATGGGTTAAAGCCTCTGCCTTCTGCTCGGGTCATGATCCCAGAGTCCTGGGATCGAGCCCCGCATCAAGCATTCTGCTCAGCGGGGAGCCTGCTTCCTCCTCTCTCTCTCTCTGTCTGCCTCTCCACCTACTTGAGATCTGTCTGTCAAATAAATATATAAGAATCTTAAAAAAAAAAAATCACTACTTTTTATTCCCCAAAGGTATTATATAAACAGAAATTCAATCTCTAATACAATGCAAACCCGACCCAGGAGTTCTTGCTTAGTTTACTAGCTACTGACGCCAGCTACGGCGCCTCCCAGTCAGACCGGTGCTCTGATGCAGCAGCTTGCCAGGCATCGGGCCTGGTCATCTGTCCCTTTTCTGAATGGGGAGTCTTCCGCCACTGCTCCCGACAGTATACACAGCTGTAAGTAACTTCCCCTTCCCGGCCCACCAAAGCATTTGGTAGAAGAGTAGATTCTATAGAAACGAGGGCAGATTCTAGACCTGTGCTTGAATGGAGCATCACAAAACTGCTAACATCCACGGGCACTGCCCAGAGATGCCACCCTTTCTGAGTACCTGCAATGAACACGAAGACAAGGAAGGTACCAACTACCCCCGCCGCATACCCCGTGTCTTCCCAGTGCCCTCACTCTGCTCCATTTTCCTTCTCTCTCTTTCCACAGCCCCGCAGTCTAAGCTTCCAGCTTGTCGGTAACACTCCTGGGCCCTGCTGAGTCCCCGCAGGGCTCCCGGGGTCAGGAAAATTGCTTCTAATATTCCAGGAACATTTTATTTTAGGTCAATTAGTGAAGTGCGAACTTACCACTTGTTTCTCACATGCTGCTGCTGCTGAAGGGGCGGCGGCGGCAGCCACGGCCACGGTCTGTCTCCCCAGTCCTGTGGGGTTGGTGCAATCAGGTGCTGCTGCTTTAGCACCCGGCAAGTAGACTGCAGGGGGCCCGGCTTTAGGGGCCGTTCTGGAGTGAAACAGGGAATGATTACAGGGATAGGAGAACGAACGTGAAGGGTGCTGGCTGGGAGGTCTTTGTTTCCAGCCTGTTTTGAGCTGGTTATGGATTGGGGTGGCTGGGGGGTGATATGGAGGCGGTGGGGGGGGCAAGGGCGGATGGAAGGCCACAAAGGAGTCCAGGTCTGGAAACATGGTTTCTGCCGTCGGGGTACTGTTGACGCGGCACCGCCCGGACTGTCGCATTGTCAAGAGTGGACTTTCATCCCCGAAACGTTCATCCGGAAAGAACTTGTGAGGATTCTAAGGAAGATTTAAAACAAACAAACAAACAAACAAACAAAAAGGACATTAGCAAACTTCCTAGATAGAAATTTAGAGGCTGAGAGCATTAAGTGAGATCCTAAGAAAACCAAATTCAACAAGAGTAAAAGGCAGAATATATTCCCCTAGGCCAGAAGCCCAAGAAAAAATTACTTTAATAAAAGCACAGAAGGATGTAGTGGAGGCTCTCCAGCCTCTCATAGGACCATCAAGGAGAGCTGCGTAACTAAATATTCCAGCAAGCAGGCCGGTAATCTCTTGCAAGATTATGTGATAATGCAAAAGCAGGAAATAAAACCTAATTCAAATGTGTCTTTGCGGAGAAAATAAAATTAAGTGCCGAAGGAAGAAATGGCATACAAGTGAGGACCCTTCTTGAATTTTCTGACGCAACACCTACTCTGTCTGAAATAAAAACTGTAAAATACTCAATCCTTTCCTGTTACATGTAACTCAGTATGATTAGTATTTTGATAAACATTATATAACAATACTTAACACTTTTATACATGTTAAGATATCAAACGAAGATACAATTTAGAATGGCAAAAGGGCAAGAAATGAATAGAAAACAATACTATTTCAGGGATGGAAACCACGGCAAAAAATGAAAATTAGAACCAGCCTGCCAACACCACACCGCTCTCCCCTTTGAAGACTCAGGCTAAACAAGCCTGGAGTCAGTGGCAAAAAAAACTCAATCACTTGACCAGACAAAATTAAATTTTATTTTAGGCTCTGATTTCACGGCTGTGAACGGACTACTTTGCACGTTCTTCCTTCATTGCAAAACCGATGCTACAGCTCTGGTACTTGGTAAGAAATTAGTTTTTTCCCCTGCTCGTTAAAAAAAAAGAAAAGCATTCATTCCCTGATTCTCATGCTTACAGGATTTGTAACATTGTGCAAAAAATGTCTTCTCATCTGGAGGAGGGGAGAAGTGGAAGAAGGGCATCTGGCACATAGGTCAAGCCCGTCGTACTCCACAACCTGAGATCTAGAGACCCAAAGAGGGACGGAGAGCAGTGGCAGGTCCGAGTTTCCTACTTCCTCTTTCATCTTTGATAGGGATGCACACCATGAACTTTCAGTGGGCCTGTTAGGCATAAGAGACACAGCTGCTTCCACACGGGACCTCTTATCTTCACAACATCCACTCTACTGGTACGAAACGGATACTCGGAGTGGTTGGTCCAAGTTAACTAACTGATAAGCAGCAGAGCCAAGATGTAAATTCAACTCTCCCTCCAGAGTCTGTGCGCTCCGTCTACCCCGCACACAGCCTTTCCTGGGGGCGAGGTGGGGGTGTGTGGGGATGGAGTGCTGCGGACTGGACTTCAGCTATCACAGACCCTCGACGCAGCAAAAGGGAATGCACTAAGAAACAGACGCACGCCGCGAGGGCTCCTTGAGAATCTGAAATTCTGTCTGCATGAGGATCAAGGTTCCTGTTTCACCTAGTCAAATCCCACCTGCAAGAGCTCAGCGGCAGCGTCCGCGAGACCAAACTCTCTTAAGACTCGAATTTGAATTTCGTAGCTGACCGTGGCGCCTTCCCCACAGTTGAGTGCGTAGGCTCTCTGCACTTGCTCGGTGTGCCGCAGCTCCTGCAGACGTCTGACCATGTCTCTCATAATGAGGAGACGAGGAACTGAAAGAAGAAAACGTTGGTTTGCAAAACACCGGAGCTGCATGCAAGACCAGCCACCGAGCACAAGGAAGCGCGCATGTGTTCTGCATTAGGATCTTCTTGTACATTTGTTGATAGCTTTTTAATTTCCTGGGAACAGTAATTTATTTGCTGCCTAGAGAAGGGGAACCCTGAGTGGAGTCTGGAAAAGGGAGAGAAAACCAGGCAGGTAAAAAACGGAGAGTGAAAGCACGTGTCTCAAGCAGAAGGACCAGGCACATGTCAAACAGGCAGGTGACACACAGCACGGCACGAGCAGCCAGCCCCACTAGTAGCTGAGGGTTCAGAGGTACAAGCAGGAAGAGTATGACGAGAGAAGGTGAGAAAGATGGTCAGAGCAGATCACGAATGACCCTGCATGTCACGGTAAGAACTGACACTGTATCTTGGGTACAACAGGAGTTGCCTGTGCCGGGGAATGACGGGATGAGAGCAGAGCAGTGAGGTAGTCCGCATACTCTGAGAGCAGGGTAAAGCAGGGTTTGGCAAGCTACAGCTGGGAGAGTGAATCTATCCTGCCTCCTGGTTTGTAAATAAAGTTTTACTGACACATGGCTACACCCACTTGTTTCGGTAGCGTCTGTGGCTGCTTCTGATGGCACAGTTGAGTAGCTGCGATGGGCACTGCAGAGCCATCAAAGCCTAAAATATCTACATAACGGCCCTCCAAGAAAAACGTGCTGAGCCCTGGTGTAAACGCCAGAATGGGAGTAAGGATAGAGGCAGGAGCAGTTAGGAACCTGAACTAAGGCTGTAGCAGGGGTGCTGGGGAATAGGTGACACCATCTATATATAAATGTCTAAGAGACAAACTGCCCAGACTGGCCACCGGCTACGATTTCTGGGGAAAATGGAGCTATCATTTACTGAGCGCTTAACTTTGTGCCTGGCGAACTCCTAAGCATCTTACTCATGGTACTTCCTCAAATCTTCCTAACAACCCTAGAAAGGAGATATTATATCCCTTTTGTAGGCAAGGAAATTAATGCTCAGGGAAGCAGGTTATTTTGTCAAAAGTCACACCAATAAAGTGGCAGAGCCAGGACATGAGCCTTCCTGGCGTCTTCTCCAATAAGCTATATGGCTTCCTTCAGAGCGAGCTGAACAAGGAAGAGGGAAGGATCAGAAAACACCAGAACAGGACGAGGCCTTGTTAAGCAAGACAACAAAGACGCCTTATTTTTCTGAACATACTTAATTGTGAACACTCTGGGCTTTTTAGGTTTAGTCCTAAGATTAAATTATGCTGCTATTCAATTGTATTAACTCACGCTGATAAAAACTGGGCCAATGACCCATAGCTTCAATATTCTGCACCAATCAGCTCCAGTAATATTTCTCTTCCCATGGTTGTCCAGTGTATACTTTAAAGAAATGATGGGCAGTATTTTGTCCGTAGTGGCCAGATCTGTTAAGGCCAACAGTCGATTAGACATTAGTCCCAGAATAAAATGTATGTGTTCAATTAAAAGTTCTGATATTCTTTTATTTGTCCTTAATTGAAACACATTTATAAACAGCAGATGAATGGTGCCATTTCTAACAATGCCATAGTTCTCTGATGTTTTTAAATCTTGAAGTAGTAACTGGCTAGAGCTATAGAGCTATAAAATTTCTGACCTCCAGATCACTATGGATTTTCTTACCTTAAAAACTGACACTTGAGTCCTTTGGATAAAATCAACATTAACGATGCTTAGAAAATTTTGGACATAACAGTTATATCTCTAACTGTGGGCAATTTCCTCAATGTCACAACAGAAGCCTGTGCTACAACAGAATTCACAGAGCAGATTCTGGGAAGCTGGATGGATCTCTAGGAAACCAACAGCGATGATCACATTTGGGAGCACATGTCTAGACTCAAACATACAAGTTTAGAACTCTCCTGAAAGAGTCTTATGTGAACAATGCTTTTACAGTGATGAAAAATCTGAATTCTGTTGAACTAGGGGTTCTCAACAGGAAGTGATTTTGCCCCCATAGAACACATTTAGCAAAGTCTAGAAACACAAAAATGATTCCAAAAGGTTGTCACAAAGGAGCGTGTGTGTATGTGTGGGTGTGCGTGCTTGTGCGTGCTACTGGCTACTAGGTATAGGCCCAGGATGCTGTTGAACACCCTTCAGTGCACAGGACAGCCCCCTCAACAAAGAATTGTGTCAAGACGCCCAAAGTTGAGAAACCCTGGGCTAACTGGGAATCTGGACACACCTGTTACTGGAAAATAAAATATGAAACCAAAAAACCTAGCTTATTAAGTATTAATTCTTTAACGAGAACAATGCATAATGGATATTGGAAAGTGGAAAGAATTAGCACATATAAAAAGGCTACAAAAATGATCAGATTAGGGACACCTGGGTGGCTCAGTCGTTGGGCATCTGCCTTTGGCTCAGGTCATGGTGTCAGGGTCCTAGGATCGAGCCCCACATCGGGCTCCCTGCTCAGCGGGGAGCCTGCTTCTCCCTCTCCCACTCCCCCTGCTTGTGTTCCCTCCCTCACTGTGTCTCTCTCTGTCAAATAAATAAATACATAAATAAATCCTTAAAAAGAAAAAGGGATCAGATTATTCATTTAAATATAAATGTCTGACAGAAGGCTGCCGTCTCACCTGGAATTTCATTGGCTACGACTGAAGGAGGGCTTGACTGGTGACTGCTGATCTGCTGGTGGCTCATCATGTGACAGCACTGTGGCACTGCGGTGTTGACCATGTAAAGCGTGTCTGGCACGTTGGACATTCTAACCATTCGCAAACGCACAAGATCTGTTTGCTCCACCATCATCTCATCCAGCACTGACTGAAATAACAGGTCAGTATTAACTCATCTCTATAAATCATGTTTGGGCCTTCATCATATAAAATGGGAATTAATTTATTGTTTTCAGTGCATGAAGCTTAAAATTAATAGTAAAAGGAGAAAGAACCCCTACCTCTTTAATTTTTAAAGAATCTTTCTGTATCATCTTTGGAAAGAAATAAACATCTTCCAATTATTTGCTTTTAATTAAAATATTCGAAATTTGAAGGAAGGTATAAAATTAGTCAGAAGGAAATTATACCTAAAGTTACTATAAAAACAATCTGTACATTGCTAAATATCAGATCCAGCAAGAAATGCTCAAAATACAAAATACTGAAGATCAATTTTAAATTCAACAGAGCTATATATAAACCCAATTGTTAAGTTAGTTTCAGATGAATCTCAACAAACCACAGGGTGGCCAAAATGATGTAATGTATAAATCTTTCCCACATTTCCCGGGGGCAATTTTCTACTTAAATCTGGGGTCAGCTGTCAGGGAATAGGGAAGTCCCAGGAGGAGTATTTGATTAGCTCCCGGCTGCCCCATTCTGAGGGAGCAGAATACAGGGTCATTTATTACAAACCTTTTATCACCAGAAGCCTTTGGTAAAGGCCTCTCCTAGGCTCTGACAATCAAAATGAGAAAAAAATTAAGGTAACTTAATTCTATACCGAAACACAATGTTTTGCCGTTAATTTGTTTCATTAAACTTAATGGTGATTTCTGACTTTCAAAGAGTTAGTCAGTTCCTCAAAAGGCCATCCCAAAGTTCTAATGGCCAGATACAGCTAATAAACATCACAGATTCCATTTTCACATTACCATATTTTCTTGGAGTTCTTCGTATTATAATATACAATTTACTTAACAAGCCTGAAATTTTATCTTAGTTTTGTGCACTTATTCTAAAACTAAACATAACTTCCAACGATCAGCCATTACAGAAACACATTATAAGAAACCATGTCATTTCTCTACTTTAAGAAAGACAAAATGTGTGCAATCTTCTTTCAGAACATTTTTCCCATCTTGAAGATCACGAAATACTATTATTTCAGTAAAATTTATTTTTTTTCCCAAATTAACAATTTGCAATGCAACTAAGAGGAGAAAAATGTAAAATGCAATTCAACATGACCTAAGTTCTAAGAACATGCTTGATAATTAAACATTTCAGACAACTACTCCCGTGAGTAGTTGAACTAGAGTTTACTTTCACTTTCCCTATTACTGGGTATTTAGGCAATTTCTAAATATGTTTACAATACCAAAATGAGTATCTTTGTGCTTATAGTTTGTAAAATGTACTCTAATATCTTAAAATGATTTTCGTTACCTTTGCTTCCTCCACATAGGGAGAGAACAGTCGAGGACGAACATATATTCCAGCATTTTTTTGCCGTAACCAGGCATTTGATTTTCCACCTTCTGTTGCAGGAAGCATATCCGATGGAGGAGTACTAATCAAGCCTCTTTTCATCTTGAAAAAAATTATTTTTTAGATGAACTAGAGATTTGTGTAGACCTAGGTTACTACTAAGATAAAAAAAAAAACTATACCTATAAATCATGAAAATTTAGGAATATATGTGAAATTTCAAAGTACTCCAAATGTTTAAGAATATTTAAAGGATTCAGCAATAAAAAGGTACTATAATTCACCACTTTCCTCTATACAGAGGAATGATACTTTTAAAACAAGAGCTATAGTAATTAAAAATAGAATGAGTTGGACTAGTTTTCAGAACTTTTAATGAAAACCAATTTCTATTTTTTTCCCTTACTCATCTAGAAACAGATTCCATCTCCACCCGAGACAAAACAAGAACATCTTCTTGGGCCTGTATCTATAGTACAAGGATGCAGGCTGTCTGCCTGGTCGTTAGGGACAAGGAGCTTTAGGGGAAGCAAATGGGACACAAATCCCTAATTCCCATTTAACAGCCACGTGACCATGGACATGTCCTTTTATCTGGACCTCACTTTAAGGGCTCCCAGATGGCCCTGGAGACGGGACGCAGCATGACTAACTAAATGTGGTGGCCCTGTTGTTTTCTTGTCTGTGCTAGGAGAAAATAAAGCAAGCACCTACAGCTTGTTTAGGTGGTTCTAAGGATTAATGATGGTAATGCAGGTAATGCACTCAGCATGTACCACACACCAAGAGTGTTTTATGCTTAACAGCCATTATTAGCAAACTTTCACTGGGGACTTCTGGGTGAACCATGGAATTAAGAACAGAGATATGTATTTTCTAAGTCTACTAAACCAAAGTTCTAAATTATTTTTCTAAACCAAATTCAGGGCTCAATTAGGTTTGTGTTCCAGGTTTTGTTTTTTAAAAGATTTTACTTATTTATTTGAGAGAGAGCATGAGAGAGAGAAATCTCATGTGTGCACAAACAAGCAGTAGGGAGGGGCAGAGGGAGAGGGAGAAGCAGGCTACCCGCTAAGCACGGAGCCTGATGTGGAAGGGCTCGATCCCAGAACCTGAGCCAAAGGCAGATGCTTAACCAACTGAGCCACCCAGGCACCCAGTTAAAATTGTTTTTAACTAATAAAATACAGCATTAGATAGTATTTAGAAAACAGAGAAAAACTCCCAACTCTAATCTACTCCAACTGTAATAATGCTTATATATATTTCCTGCCAGTCTTTTTCAAATGGATTTTTACATAATTGAATTCTAGAGCACATAAAAATGCATTATTTTGTATTCTTCTTTCTGAAATTATATTCTATCATTAGCATTTTTTGTGGTGCTATATTAGCCTTTATAACCACTGTTCAGGGCAGCAAAATATTCTGTTGAGTAGTTGTACTATAGTTTAGTTTATTTTTTCTGTTGTTACACATTTAAGTGGTTTCCAAATATTTAAGGACTATGCTACTAATGTATCAGTTATAGTTTCCCTATGGGGTGGTAGTATTATTTCAAAAAATACTGACTTAATAGGTGAAAAAAATAGTAACTTACGGCTTTGTTTTGCCTTCTTTGGTGTGTGTGATTACTAGTTAAACTGAACATTTTTTCTAATCAGAAGTATAATAAATATTTAATTATTTTCGTCTACTTCTTCCATGTTTCAACTTAATATTTAATTCTGTAATCTAACAGGATTAATTTTGGGTGCAAGTGAAATGAAGGTTTAACTTTAAAGAAATTCCCTCAGCTCACCAGTTAGTCCAGCACCACAATGATTCACTGATTTCTGACAGATTATTAAATGTTTAATTCTTATATAATTAATAAGGGTCTTTTTCTGGGCTATTTTGTCTTGCCTGTTTTGCTAGCATTACAAGTTAGAGTAGTGGCTTTTGGTTTGTTTTTTTTTTTTTAAAGCAAGCTCTAGGCCCAACATGGGGGTCTGAACTCAGGACCCTGAGATCAAGAATTGTGTACTTAACCAACTGAGCCAGACAGGCTCAGACATCCCTAGAGTTTTAAAATACATTTTAAAGATTTTATTTGAGAGATTGAGCAAGAGAGCACAAGCAGGGAGAGAGGCAGAGGGAAAGGGAAAAGCAGGCTCTCTGCTGAGCAGGGAGCCCAAAGTGGGGCTCGATCCCAGGACCCCAGGATCATGACCTGAGCAGAAGGCAGACACTTAACCGATTGTGCCACTCAGATGCCCCTTAAAATATATTTTAAATTCTGGAAGAGTTATCCTTCCTTCATTATGTTCTCTTTAGAGAACTTAAAAAAGATTCTTATCAAACAAACAAATGAACACTGGCGGTGGGGGGGCGGTGGGGAAGAAAATCAAGAAACAGACTCTTAACTACAGAGAACAAACTAATGGTTACCAGCAGGGAGTTAAGATGGGGGATGGGTGAAGCAGGTGCTGGGGATTAAGGAATGCACTTGCCACGAGCACTGGGTGTTGTATTTAAGTGATGAATCATGAAATTCCCCACCTGAAATGAATATTACACTGTACTTTAACTAAGTGGAATTTCAACAAAAACTTGGAGAGAAAATAAACAAATACATAAATAAAGCACTTGTACACAATGAAAAAATTCTTATCCAGTTTTTTCCAGATGACTTATGTTTCTTTTTTTTTTTTTAATTTTTTATTTTTTATAAACATATATTTTTATCCCCAGGGGTACAGGTCTGTGAATCGCCAGGTTTACACACTTCACAGCACTCCAGATGACTTATGTTTCTGAGCAGCTAAAAAAACTATGATGATGTCTATAAGCATTGCTTTAAAGTTATAAACCAATACGTGTAGAAATAATACTTATATATTTATTTTTTGCATCCATTAATTGAAGAATTCTATTAGCTTAAAAAATTCACTTGACAAAACTATGAACGTAATATAATCAGCTCCATTAATTTTTAACTGAAATGCGATCATAAGATTCAGTCACCCTTTTCACATTGAACCAATCTCCTTTTTTGCTGACTTATTGCTGTGTTTGAAAAGTCTCCAGAGGTAATCTCCACCCTTTCCTTTTTGAATAGGATCTACTTGATCTCACTGAAAAGTGGCTGAAGTGACCCCCCCTAGATGATCTTCTTGCAAAAGTTAAGGCTATACCCACTGAACTTTCACTCACCGGACCTTTACTTGGGCCAGTCATCAGCACAGCATGGCCCAGAACACAGATCTGTCTCTGTCCTCATGGACTTCACATTTTACAGTACTCTATTAGTAGAAATTATGTACAATGATTAAAAAAAAAAAAGATAAACCTGTACATTTTGGTGCATTATCTTTTAGTGAGAGATAAATGAAGAAAGGCACTTACTGCATCACTTAGGACTTCACTGTTAATAGGTAAGATGTGTTCAATTCGCACAAATGGTAAGAGAGAAGAAAGGATCTCTCTAAGCTCTTCGATGTCTAGGTCTCGTCTTTTTATGCCTCTTCTGTTCACACTATGGGCAGTGCCACTCAGCAAGTTTGGCTCTATGAGACAGAAAACAAAAGTCTTCAACCAAATCCAAATTTTCAAACTTTTTTCTCTAGTACACTTTTGGTAACATGCTATATACTTAAGTACATCTGCTTTAAAAAGGATTATAAATTATTTTTGTGTCTTAAGTTTACTTACTAAAGATCTTCTTTGACAAAGACAAAGCATGATATCAACAGTAGGATAACTTTTTTTTGATTGTTTTGCATTAAAAAATAAAGAATTCTTTTCCACATACTAACTCAAAGGAGAAAAGATGACAATCTATTAAAATCTAGTTTGACTAAAGGCTTCTTAAGCTTTCTAACTGCTGTGACCAGTTTTTAGTACAATTAAGGCATTACAGAGCAAGTGGCATTAGTTACTGTGTGTTATCAGTATACTCACTAGGCTACCATGTTTACCAGCAATTTAGTAAGATACTAATTACCTGGTATCTCAAGCAGCAAAACTTAATGTGTACTGTATTTAACTTTTTGTGATAGTCCTCTAAATTTCTATAATATGGGATTGTTGCTGCATAAAACTGAACACTTAGATCTCTGACATGCAATATATTCCCACTGTCTAGGGCAGAGAGTAAAGGTTTTCTTCATTAGGTATCAGTGAAAGAAGATCTGATACATATAAGCTTATAAACACTGAGTGGAAAAGAGAAATTACTAAAATTTTGGGAACCTTTAATCATATCTATAATCTAGGGGCTATATATATATATTTTTTTTTTTGCTGTATTTTTTTTTCTTAAAAAAAAAAATCTTTAAATTCCTAAATATAAGTGCTATATTTTTTGCAAGCACTCTATAGGCAAATAGGCATTTCCCTTAAATCATGTGATAGACACATGGAGAGAGAGAGAAGAAATAATTGTTTTTTTTGAGAAGCTAAGCTTTTTCTGGCATCATTCAAGACAAAATTATTGCAAGCATGTGGAAAAGGGTAATTTTCTCTTGCTTTGCTATGATTTGGCTTCATACTTACACAAAGCGCTGCTTTTCAAAAAAATTTTCCCCTTAAAATAGTGGCATCCTGTTTTCAAATGAAATCTTATATAAAACTTCCAAATATGTAACAGGTTAGGGCAGAACCTTTTTATGAAGGTGACAAAAAAGCGTAGCCTGAGGTGCTTCAGTTCCTCCTCAACCCTGGGGAAGAGCCTTCTGTTCTAATCCCATCAGGAAACTATATATTTTAAGGGAAATCTTATCAAGGATGCTCATTATTTGCCCAAAATAAAAATGACACTCCCTCATTACCAACCTTACATCAGTGAACAAGCCTATGGCCTATGCAGCATTATATACAATTAATTCTTGGAATAGTCCTATTCCATAAGGTCAGTATAAACCATTAGCAAATACTGAACCACTGTTCCTATGAGAAACACAGGGTTAGGCTCCTGTGAGCTTCTGGTCACGACAGTTTTATCAGCCTATCAAGACATAACCTTGTTTTATGTGTTTCTGTTTAAAGACACCTTATTACTATATACTGTTAATTCACGAACACTGCACTCATAGCTAACAGAACTGTCACTCTTTTTTTTTTTTTTTTAAGATTTTATTTATTTATTTGACAGAGAGAGAGATGACAAGCAGGCAGAGAGAGAGGGGGAAGCAAGCTCCCCGTCGAGCAGAGAGCCCGATGCGGGGCTCGATCCCAGGACCCTGAGATCATGAACTGAGCCGAAGGCAGCGGCTTAATCCACTGAGCCATCCAGGCGCCCAGCACTTGTTACTCTTATCTGAATAAGCTTACTTAACTCCTAGTTTCTGTGTAAGGGACATCACAACCTTCCTGTGCTTGGAAATATCATACAGAACTAAAAGTTATAATGGGAGGCCAGTTTGATCAGTAAGATCCCCCAAAAAAAACAAAACAAAAAAACCCAAAAGCAAAAAACCAAACAAAAAAAACCAAACCCATAAAATATGAAAAACATGACACTATTTTGAATGGACTGAAAAGGACACTTGTTTGCAGTATGAGAACTGATATAAGAAGGCAGACTGTCACCCTGTTCCACCTGAAGTTGAGAACACGTGCATCAGGGGACTCAAATATTTTTTTTGTCATTCTGAACATGTCTGCAATGGACCATGAAAATAATGTGGGTACTGATTTGGAGGGGGGTGGAAGTAAATTTTAGCAGGTAGGTGAATTTGCAAATACAGAATCTGCAAATATGGATAGATGGTACACTGGCATTTGAAAAAGTCCCAAATTAACATCAGTGGCTTTAATATTAAAAACAATTCACATCTGAGAACTGCTAAAAGCTTTTTTTGTAGGCCATGGAGAAATAAATTAGCAGGAGAAATTAGATGTTTTGAAAGGCAGGTTTAGCTTGAAATTTTTATTATCTTGAAATGTGACAGAACTCAATAAATGCACTAAAAATTCATCATTGACTTGAACCCTTTAAATAGGTGAGCTTCATGATATGTAAAACAGATCTAAAAAGCAATCAAAGAATGACAGGAAAGGAAAACCTGTATTTAATTTTTCTGATTAAAATGTTTTGAAAAGAAATGTTTTGATTTGGGCTTGCTGTATGGAGGAACACAACATTCTATGAGGGAAGGAGCATTATAAGATCAGTCTCCACCTCTTCTGCAATATCCCCAGTTGGAAGTCATTCAAAAGCATTATTTTTCCTTTACCTTTCACAAAATTTAAAAATAAACAAATGGGCTTTTTGGGGGGGTTACTAGTCATATATTTTTTAATTGAGGTAAAGTTGACATAACATAAACCTCATCATTTTAACCATTTTATTTATTTATTTATTTTAAAAGATTTTATTTATTTATTTGACAGAGAGAGATCACAAGTAGGTGGAGAGGCAGGCAGAGAGAGAGAGAGAGAGAGGGAAGCAGGCTCCCTGCTGAGCAGAGAGCCCGATGTGGGACTTGATCCCAGGACCCTGAGATTATGACCTGAGCGGAAGGCAGCGGCTTAACCCACTAAGCCACCCAGGCACCCCTCATTTTAACCATTTTAAAATGTACAATTTAGTCAGTGACTTCTAGTATATTTAAAATGTTATATGTACATCACCACTACCTAATTCCTAAGCATTTCCATCAAAAATACGCTTTAAATGAAAATCATTGAATGAAAAATTTCATTCTAATACTTCTATAAATCAGTAAACATTATTAAGCACATAGATAACATGAAAAGTACCCTTTTAAAGTTGTAAAATAGAATTTTCTGGTATACTTATTTCTAACAAAGTATACCTTCTCCACTAAAGGATGTTATGGACTGTGAAAATTTCTGTTCTCACCAGGCCATAGTGGTTATTGTTGAGATGGACGCACAGCATGTCTCCGGACAAAAAACTTACAGTACAAGCTAACTTTGGGAGCTTACCTCTGTCAGCTATTCTTTTCATCAACTGATGCTCACCCCATTTAATCAGATACTTAAGGATATCTTGTTCACTTGCCTAGAATAAGAAATGGCTTAATTTTAGTGAAATTAGACAAATGGCAAATTTCATTACTCACTTTTCCTAGGTCATAATGTACATGCAGTGTGCAACCCAACACCTTTTCCTCTCCACTGGCTGGCTGAGATGTTCCACAAAAGCTGCAGCCCACCAGCAGCGAACACACGACCACTTCGTATGTGTCCAATAACCCATCTCTCAGCACCAACTAAATTTTTTATTCTTGTTTTCACCTTTATTTTTTCTTTTTCCTATTCTCTTTACCTATTTTAAACTTATTTTATTCTACTATATGGTCTCTATACAGGTGCCTTAAATTCTTCCTGGGACAAGGTAGAGATAAATCGATGTAAATAAAAGTATATAGATACCTAGTGATTACAATCTCCTGCAGGAACAGAAAACACAGGTATAGCAACTTGTTTTGGCAGAGACACTACACTCTGCACAATGTATGCTACTGACTGGTGAAGGGCCCTTCCAGCAGTCTGTGAAATGGCAAGGTGCCCTTCATTTCTTTGTACTTTACTGAAAATCTCAGTGCAAATCTAGGCTGCTCTCCAAGGCTTTTACTTTCTAACTAGAAATGCAAAGCTTTCTAAAGACAATAATCTGAGAGAACTGACAAATCCTAACCCCCATAATGCACTCCGTCTGGATCAGGACAATGAAACGAGGTTAATGAACAGAGATCCTAAATAAATCAAATCCAATTACAACAACATTTGTACTGCAATCAAAGCACAGATGCTAAGTGGATTATTTAACTCTTCACTGAATTTCTCATTGGGATGGAAACATTTTATTATTTTCCTAGTATAAACAGAAATAGGTAATGACTCAAAGGGTTTATGTTTTTGTAACATTAAAACTGTTGTATAGTTTTTGCCATAAAATTCATAAAACCAATGGCAAACTAATTAAACTTGAGCATATATTACTTGAAAGTATTTTTTGTAATATTTTAAATTTATTGTTTTTAAATTACCAAATTAGATTGACATATAAGTCAATGACAGAAGAATTTGCTAACAACTACGGATTAAAAATTAGTTTAAAACAGTATTATATTCTGATAAGACAAACACACTGAGTTTTTATAAGCATTTGAGTAGTTTAGAAATTGAATACTATTCTTACTTTGTGCTGCTTAAGCTACTGTCTACAGTCTAAGTATCTGACAATCCACGCAAAACAAGAAATTGTTATAGTCAATTAATGGAAGCCAAGACAATCTCTGTTGGGATATGCTTCTGACCTTGCCTACTGGTATATTTATTTACTGCCCCAACCCCTTTGGTGTAGCTGGCTGGGACCTGGGCTTGTTCACAATGTTGAGTCATAGCAGCAGGTGCATGAAGGGCCAGAGGGCCAGAAAGCTTTTCCTGTACAAATCTGAAGAGGGCATCCCTGGGTGGGCTGATCTCCCAAATGGGAGAATAAAAGAGTGTAGGTGGGTTTCCCAGTGCACACATGGATGGCAGTGAATCTGACAGCTGTAGAAATGATTACCTGTAGGTAGTCAGACTGGATAGCAGTGAGCAGATGGTCTTTGCTGAGTTCATAAAAAACATCCGAAGTCATGACCTGGGAAAATTCCTCACAGAGGAAATGTAAAGCTTGTCGATGCACCCATTTAGAGCCATACGGATGAGAGCTCCACTTGAGGATGGCAATTAAGGTATCTAGTGAGATGTTCTCAGCAATGATATCCTCACAGCCTAAAAGAGAAGGTAAATACTTCTTAAGATTAGTCATAAATAATACTTATGGAACATCGGTACGTTAGACACTGTGCTTAAAAGTAGCAGTAATAAACAAGAACAAGGAGATAAATAAATTTCATGGAAATCACCAAGACCTGGAGGGACGGGGTAACAGCAGGTAACAACAGACTATGACATCTACAGGAAATCTGCTGTTCAGTAGAGACAGATCCATAGAAAGGGGCAGAGAATCCTCACAACTGTTTAAGAAAACAAGTATCTGTACAAATCCAACAATTTAAGTAAGACACGATAGTGGAGAGCAGTGGACCACAAGGCAAAGAGAAGGTAGAAATGACACAGTTGTGAGAACTGGCCAGTCAGAGAAAGGCTAAAGATGGAAAACACAGTTCATGACACACTGGATGACATGATCAGGACCAGCTCAATGGATGGGTGGAAAACGAAGGTGAAATAGAACCAGGAAAATCAGAAAGTTCTGTATCTCAGTGGAAGAAAATCAACTTCACAGAAGAAGATACGAGAGCTAACTTAACCACAGGTTGCGTAACAATGATACCCGGGCGCTTGAGCTGGACGGATGCAAACTGTGACATGGCTGCTGTAGGGCTGAAGCAAGCTCAAGCTTTTCAGATTCAAGCACAGAGTCCTGACCAATGGAACAATGTGGCACTGATGTCCCGTGGGATGCTGTGTTCTGTCTGGGCCCCATGTTTTAGATGGGGCATTGACAAACGCCAGGATTCTCAGAAGAGGGCAAAAGAACAGTAGGGAGTCTGAGACCTGTCACAGAGGAGAAAAGCTCCGAGCAACCAAGATTACTTGGCTTATGTAAGAGAAACCTGAGGGAAGACATAGGTGCTATCTTTAAATGTCTGACAGACCTTCATGAGGCAAAGGAGAGAGGACGGACTTCCCTGTTGTTCCAAGGGCAGGTCCTGGATGTTAAATGGATATTGAAAGAAGAGGGATTTTGCCTCAATATTAAGACATTTCTAACAATTAGATTTGTTCTCCTCTTGTCCCTCAAAAAAAAAAAAAAAAAAAAAAGGATCCTTCTAGAAAAATACAGGCACAAAGGCTGGCTCATCACCTAAGGGATAGAGTACCAAGAACCCCTACGCTGGATATGGAGCTGACGTCAGATAGTGTTCAAGCTGCTTCCATCACAAAGATAAAATCTTCCCTTTAAAAAAGATTTTATTTATCTATTTGACAGAGAGAGAGAGAGAGAGATCACAAGTAGGCAGAGAGGCAGGCAGAGGGAAAGGGGGAAGTAGGTTCCCTGCCAAGCGGAGTGCCCAACATGGGACTTGATCTCAAGGTCGTGAGATCATGACCTGAGCCGAAGGCAGAGGCTTAACCCACTGAGCCACCCAGGTGCCCCACAAAGATAAAATCATTTTTTAGAAAAGCGGTAACAGAGTATCAATGTGAGAGTAATTTAATCTAAACATAAAAGATTAATTTCCTTAATCTCAACATTCACCTGAGATCCCGATAAGGAACACTGAGATCACCACAATGGACTCCGCGTGTAAACAACACCCAAAGAAGTGAGTACGTGCTGATGAGGAGTGAGAGAAATGGAAAAACTGTAAACCGCTCTCACGATTTTATGGTGAGCCTCGCATGCCAGCGGCCAGAGGAAGACCTGTGTCATTCTGCTGCTTGAAAGCAGGCCCTGGACTAGAGGTGAGGAGAATGAGTCAATCCGTCAGGAGAGGCAATCTGATAGATGAGTTTGGGCATGAAGAAAGGGAAGTTAGAGAAAAGGTGGTTTATTGAAAAGGATGTATCACAATCCTACGAAACCAGGATATTGGCAGAGGGAAAGAAGGAGAATTAATAACATCATATATTTAAATTCCTGAAAAGTTTTCAAAGAAGTGAGAAGTGATAGGAAAAAGTAGGCTTTGCAATCAAGATAGATCGGACTCAAAATCCCACCTTGGCCACTTAGAAGCAAAGTCATTTTGGACAAATCCTTTGCCTCTTTGAGCCTGAAATGTTCTCATTTGTAAAACTGGGTTTATACTCCTAACTCTGGGTTGTTACAAGATTTAAATGATTAACATAAGATTAAATGAGTACCCTTGACACTCTTCATTTGTTCAAACATTCTGCAGTATCTACTTGCCAAGAGCTGTGAATACAATGCTCTTTTTACCACACACTTTCCTGGGTGATATCATCTGCCCCCCCAAGGCTTTAACTCCCAAACCATCCTCATGACTTTCAAATCTATATACAGTTCCAGGGTGCCTGGCTGGCTCAGTCAGAAAAGCATGGGACTCTTAATCTTGGGTTGTGAATTTGAGGCTCACCTGGGGTACAGAAGATTACTTAAATCAACTTAACAATAAAAACGTCTATGCACAGTTCTAACCCAGAGCTCTCTCCTGACTCCCAGACTCATTCCGTCAACTTCCCACTGGAGAGTTCCACGGGGATATTCTGCAGACCTCTTAAAGGCAAATCAATTTGTTTCCTCTGGGAAATCTAGTACACTCCCCCATGCCCACCCCACCCCACCTTTTTAATCCCCGATTTAGAGAAGAATCCTCTTCCTTTCAAAGCCAGAAATCTTAGTACTTAACAGTGCTTCTTTCTCCTCAAGATTCTTTCTCTCCAATCACCATCAAATGCTGTTCATTCTATTCTTGTTTTAAATAAATCCCCTCCACTGAATCTCTACCACCTCCCCATTTCAGAATCTGATACTTTCTAAACCCCGCATCACTGAAATAGCCTCAGAAAGTTCCCATCTTTCTCCCTTCCAATCTGTTCTCCATACTGTTGCCAGATGATCTTTTAAAATGTAAATTAGATTATATATGTAACAAATTATTCAATAGCTTGCAAATAACTTCAAGATAAAATCCAAACTACATATTCTTGATGGTCTGGCCATTGCCAACTTCTCTAGCCCCTTTCCTGTTCATATTCTACACTGCATTCATTACTTAGCATTTCCTAGAGTTCCACCAAACTCTCACCTCCAGGCCTTTGCATAAGTTGTTCCATTTTTCTGAAATGCTCTTAATTCTCCTTCTTAACTCATCCACATTTTTTAGACTTGCTTAGACACAGGTTCTTTCAAAACTCTACCTTCATCTTGTTCCCCAAAGCCTAGGTCAGGTGTGTTCCTCTTAAAAAGGCTGCCCTATTTCTGCCTTAATAGAAGATAAATAATAAATAATAATAATAATAAATAACAGCAATAAACTCTCATACTATTTTATATTTCTTCAATATCTGTCTGAATCCTCTACCAGACTGAGAGCTCCTTTGGGGTAGAGGCCCTACCTTCTGTCATTCTCCAATGCCTGACATCTAGTAGGCTAATCAATTGAAAAAAAAAACAAAAAAAACAAAACAAAAAAAAAACCAGCTAACACTTTTAAAACTTATTATGTGCCAAGTTTGTACTTGACTTAGAATATTTAATTTCAGCACTCCTATTCCAAGAAGGTGGTATTACTATTCCCATTTAAAAAAAAATTATTTTTTAAGATTTTTATTTATTTATTTGACAGACAGAGATCACAAGCAGGCAGAGAGGGGGGGGGAAGCAGGCTGCCCGCTGAGCAGAGAGCCGACATGGGGCTCGATCCCAGGACCCTGAGCCGAAGGCAGAGGCTTAACCCACTGAGCCATCCAGGCGCCCCACTATTCCCATTTGACAGATGAGAAAACTAAGATTCACAAAGATTAATGAGCTTGCTCAATTCACACAGCTAGGAAGAAGACAAGTTGTATATAGCTAAACATAGCCTTCCGCTTCTGCTGAAAAATCTCCCCCTTTTTTATTCCTCTAAACTTATGTCTCCTATGAATCAATGCTCATCAGAACTTCTTCACTTACAGCCACTCCTCTTATAAACAGAAAAGCACCTTATAAATATACCAAACACACTGACACTAACTCACAAATGTGAAAGGAAAACAATTAGGCAAAAAATTGGAATGCTGAAAGGTATATTTTAAGAAGAGATTTATCTAATATTGTCAAATATAGTATTTTCATATTACAGTAGGGATTTCAATTAGTGGTAATTTGCCTTTTGTCAAGGTTATTGATAAGGGAATGAAAACGTACACAGAGCAACAAGGCCAAAGGGGTGCTGGCAGGGAAAGGCCCGCAAGCAAGATGCAGAAAGACTTCATACAATGCCATTTCTTTGGTAAATTTTGGACCAGTCTTGTTGGCCCAAAAATGTTACCAGCACATTTTCGAAGACGGTTGGATTCCTACTGACAAAGGGATACTAAGCCAAACACCACAAGGTCAATGCATAAATCAAAGGGTCCACTTAAGTGCAGTGTAGGTGTTTACTTCTCTGTCAAATAAATAAGTAAAAATCTTTATTAAAAAATAAATTTCTAACCTGTCATGTACAAATACTTCAGTAGAAACCAATAAAAACACTTCTTGAATATTGTGATGATGTCAAAGTGCCAAGAAGTTTCTAAATGCTTACTTTCAGAAACTGTGCTTACCCCATTACAGACACTCTTGGGAGCACTGCTGTCTAGAATCCCATTCCTTCCCTTGTGCCAGCTTCAGGGTACAGGACAGTCAAATTTGTTTCCTCCCGTTTGGTACTAATAAACTCTCAGAGGGAGTTGTTTTTTCCTCTTCTATTTCCTTAGAGTTTACTGAATTTGTTTTCTAACTAGACATAAAATAGTATCCTCTTCTTTAAAGACAATTAAATACATAATCAGAATGATTATCTTTTTAACTTTTATTATTTTTTTAAGTAGGCTCCATGCCCAGGGTGCAGCCCAACACAGGGCCCGAACTCACAACCCTGAGATAGAGACGTGAGCTGAGACTATGGTGTTTAGCACCTGACTGGGTCACCCAGGAGCCCCTACTTTATCTTCTTGAAGTTAGAAATATAGAGTGTAAGAGTATTATCCAAATATGGCAGATTACTGTACATATTCAGCAACACCAGCTCTCTGATCCCACCACACCCATGGGCACAGTATACATCTGCACCCTAAGACTTTGGAACTGGCCATAAGATCGGCTTTGACCAACGAAATGTTGTGACAAAAAGCGTCAAAAGTACTTTTTTGGGAATAGGCTTGACCTCTTGCCTTCTGCCACTGCCCTGGGAAAGAACATGCTGTGGCTAGCTTGTTGATCCTAGGAAGAGAACCAGCAGCAGCAGAAACAGGGTCACCCAGCCCTGGTAAACCACAGTGGCAATCAGAATGACCCCAGTGCTGCAAACTTAAATTTGTAATTCTACCTGACCTGGAAGTTTGTGAGAAATACATGTTCGTGTCATATGCCACTCAGATTCCCCAGTTGGCTATTACGCAGCAATGGCTGACTAGTACACCGTGTACCTTTACTGGAGGAATTCAAAAGCCTTTATCAATTTCCTTATAAAAGAAAAACTCATCTGTAGCCAAGACCTTGAAGGGCTCATAGGTGCCATGCATTCTACTCAGGTAGCAGACTTTCAGTGAAGCAATTGTGAGGTTGGCAGATGAAATATGAAGTCAACTTCTTAGGACTTTGTCCCCCCTGGAAAACTGCGTCTTACAGATCCCTTGCTTACTTGATTAATCCTTTGTTCTATTCTCTTTTACCAGAATATTTTCTTTCCAATATGTAGTATCGGCAAAAATGCCTCTTTTTAAAAATTTGAGCTACATACCATAAATGATCAAGACAGAGGGATAAAGAAGCACCAACAAATTGACATTTACTAATAGATATGATTGTTCCTGCTGCGTGTTGAACAGGAACACTTTCTGTTTTTATTATTAACATTTCCCCCTCTTCATGCTCCTCTGATAACTATAAAATACGCTTTGAATCAGCAGATTTTCTGGCAACATGGTCAGGATCTGTCTTTATTGCCACTCTCATACTTGCACCACTGGCAGCAGTGGGAAACCTTTTCACTAGCTCATGTCTGTCACAAGCAACTTCTAGATTCAAAGTTTCATATTGGACTTGTGGTGGGAAAAGGAAGAACACAGGCAAGTTCTAATAGGCTTCGGAAAAAAGTTGCTTCAACTCTTTCCAACTAACCTGTTTGGAACTGATTCCAGTTCCCAAGGAAAGGAATCACGAAATGAGAGGGAGGTGAGGGCAGTCAAAAGTGCATATAGGCTTTGAATTCGGGTAGTTACATCACCACCTCTTGACTCTCCCCCGTAGAGCTCTGTGCCAGATCAAAGCACACCCGTTATTCTCATTTCCTCATACAGAGGATGAAATAATCCCATCAGAGTTCTGAGGATTATGTTAAATAACATCAGGGAGCCAGTGTCCATCAACACTTACTCTTTTTCTAGGCTAGAAATCTTTCAAATCAGCTGTGCTGACTCCTTTGACATTTATATAGAACTAGTTGGTGCGTCCTACTGACTCTTCCTTCAAGATGCTCTTTGATTAGCCTGTTTTCCATTCCCAGGAATGTGATCTCTGTCCAAATCCTTCATGCCTCACACATCAAATACGGAAGAGCTTCCTGCTGACTCCTGCCCTCCTTCTTCTAATCCACACTGAGCACACTGCCGAAAGGTTTTCCACCATCATCTCTGCATCTTCTCTGTTTTAAACACCAAATGGAATTCCAAAGCCAAGGCAGAAAAGGAAAGTCCCGACATGTAAGGATTAGAAGACAAGTCAAGGGCGCCTGGGTGGCTCAGTGGGTTGGGCCGCTGCCTTCGGCTCAGGTCATGATCTCAGGGTCCTGGGATCGAGTCCCGCATCGGGCTCTCTGCCCGGCAGGGAGCCTGCTTCCCTCTCTCTCTCTCTCTCTCTGCCTGCCTCTCCATCTACTTGTGATTTCTCTCTGTCAAATAAATAAATAAAATCTTTAAAAAAAAAAAAAAAAAAAAAAAAAAAAAAAAGAAGAAGACAAGTCAAGCTGTGCCGCAGTGTTTTTTTTTTTTTTTAAAGATTTTATTTATTTATTGGACAGAGAGATCACAAGTAGGCAGAGAGGCAGGCAGAGAGAGAGGAGGAAGCAGGCTCCCCTGCTGAGCAGAGAGCCCGATGCAGGGCTCGATCCCAGCACCCTGGGATCATGACCTGAGCCGAAGGCAGAGGCTTAACCCTCTGAGCCACCCAGGCGCCCCTGTGCCGCAGTGTTTTTAACTGCCAGTCCTTGGACTCTGCAACTTGTGAGAGCTGGTGGCATCAACACTCTTCTCTCCGCCCCCGGAGGACCAGTCCAAAGATTCTACAGAGCATCTCAGAGGGTCCCGGCAGGGCTGGAACCCTGGCGTCTCCAGCAGCGACCAGCCCAAGGCCACTCTTCTGCTTTTTCTCTTCCCCTTTCTCACGATCCCGGGGACTGCACTCCTGTTCAGGGGATTACTTACCAAATAAGCCACCTGCAAGCAAGCTCTAGTTTTAGGCTGCCTTAGCACAGGTTGTGGGGGAATGGCAAGAGACACCATACAATGAGAGGAAGAGAAGTGGCCCTAGGAAACAAGATTCTCCAGTGAGATTCTGGAACTAGCTCACTCACTGAAGAAATGGCAAAAAGGACCCCGGCTCCTAATGATAAGCAGGTGGTGGTGAGCCCTGCATGCAGCGGCAGTTTGACAAAACTGTGGTTTTGCTCTAAGGGAAATGCTAGTTTAGTGGGAGAGGTGGTCTTTGGATAGAATGAGCCCCTGAAATTGGCTGGCTTTAGCTGACTGCTTTCAAAGTCAGGAAAAAAAATGAAACAACCATTCAGGGCAGCCACCCCTCAATCTAGGCATTCTGTCAAAGTCGGAAGACTTTTAGGTGGTCTTTAAAAGCATCCTTATTTCCCACAGCTGCACAACAGGCTACCGAAACTCAGGATCCAGATTTAATTTGAAAGATATCAGACCTCAAAGACTTGAATGCAAAGCCTCAACAAATCTTCGATGATGCAATCTGGGTTTGAACAGAAATAGGTGGGGACAGAAATCTGGAATGGGGTATCTGGGTGGATGAGCGAGGAATGTCAAACGCCAAGATTGTCTAAACTTTCTGGGTTGGTGGGGACACAGCTCTAACTGCTGGCAGAAAACAGCAGCCACCTGCAAAGACAACGCTTGTCCTCTTCAAGATCTGCCTCTGCCTCTGCTCACTGGTTCCAAAACAATAATCAGGAGCTGATCACTCATAAGCACAGTCTGAACAAGGGAATACGATTTCTGTTCTGGGGGGAAAGAATGAACACACCCAAGAACCGCAAGACCTGGAGATATGTACTGGCAGGGTCTAGAAGACTGTTTGTGGGAACGCATCTCGAGTGTGCTGGATTGGGACGCTAGGTCTGCGGCAATATAATACAAGAGGAGCAGGAAGGTGTTTGTATGGATTTCAAGGTATTCACCAGGGCATCTTTTGTTGCTTCTCTGTCCAGTGATAACAAAGACTGGGCAACTGTAGGAACCATCGATAAAGTGATTAAGAGCTCAGACACCTCTGAGATGAAGGTCTGGGTTACCTCAACCTGGCAGGCCACCCCAACCTGCTGAAATATGGGCAAAGGAAAATGACAATTCAGGTTAGGGGACAGAAGAGGGGTACTGTGCTAATTTGTATGGTTCCAGCTTGCTTTAGCTTAGAACTGTCTCCCACAATTTCCATTCCTATATGGTTCTAAGCAAAGTTGGTCAAAGTTGTGCGAGAACAGGAGGCAGAAGCAGCAGCATCACTCTCTGAGTCACCATAACTAGATATGGGGACAAGCAGACACAGAGGCTAGCTGATTCTTGGTCTCCCCTGCTTCGAGTTCAGTTCTCCTTCCCAACTGGCCCCAGGTCACCACCAGATGCTTGGCTGAGGAGCCACAGGCCAGAGCGCCCCTCTCCACATGCCCCCGTACCCTGTGCAGCGCCCTGTGAGTGGCTCAGTGTGTCTGGTCTCTCAGGCTGACTGGCTGGTCGTTCCTCTGAGTTCTGTTTCTCTTCCAGCCACACCTTTCCCTGCAGTGGTGTGAGGCTCAATCCCTAGAAGAATTCCCTTATCCCCTAAGGCAGAGGTGTTCTGCTGCCCAAACTGAACTCTGAGGGAGGACAGTTTTGATGAGAATATCAATTATAGCCCCAGCCTGTCGCAACCGCAGGACTGCGGCTAACTGCACCATCCCTCCCGGACTGGGACTTTTGTAGAGGGGTGGCTGGTTATCACCTTGAAGTCTCTGTGATGAATTGGATCTAAATTATTGTTTTCTCATTAAATTAAATCACATCAAATTGTTGATATTAAACCATTTTGACCTATGAAAATAACCTCAGAAGATTATACAACGTGTTAGTTTTCTACTGCTACGTAACAAATTACCACAACAGGTGAAAACAAATCATCTCCTATTTTCTGTGGACCAGGACACTGGGCACAGGTGACGTGCGCCCTCTGTCAGGATTTCCTAAGGCTGCAATCAGGTGTCAGCTGGGCTTGCCTTCTCACCTGAAGAGCTGGGAAGTTCTGGGGAAGAATCTGCTTCCAAGGTCATTCAGGTTGTTGGCAGAAATCCTTTCCTTGTGGCCATGTAAGGACCCAGCTTCCTGTGGCTATTGGTGGGGGGTTCCCACAAAGCTCCTAGAGGCTGCATGAGATTCCTGCCGTGGTCCGCTCAACAGGCCTTTTCACAACAGAACAGCTACTTCATCAATGCTGATGAGGGAAGATGTCTCTAGTTCAAGTCTACTATCAAGATGGAGTCTTCTCTAATGTAATGTAATCACAGGAACTACAGCCCACCTCTGCCATATTGTACTGGTTAGAGACAAGACATAGGCTGTGCTCAATGCTTAAGCAGGTGTAAGTATCAGAAGATGGGGATCATTGGGGATTACCTTAGGGTCTCCTCGTCACAGTAAGTTTATGACCATTCTAGTAATGTGCTTTTGACACGCCGCACAATCCGGATCATTTTAGTCTGTCCTGAGTGCTCCTTTCTTTGATCTACATTAGCTGTCTTTTCTCAGAACACATCTAATTTTACAACTTCTCTGAAGAGAGGTAAGAAAAACTACAATCAATATTTTAGGTAAAGGTGCATTATAATTTGGCCAAAAAAGAAAAAAAAAAGGCTATTGACAAGGGAGCTAAGAATACTCAATGGGAAAAAGACTGTTTCTTCAATAAATTGCACTGGGAAAACTGGATATCCACATGCAAAGGAATAAAACTGAATCCCTATCTTATACCACTCACTAAAACTAACTCAAGATGGATGAAGGACTTAAATGTAAGACCTGAAACCATGGCCTCCTAGAGGAAAGCACAGGAGTAAAACTCTTTTTGACATGGGTCTTGATAATGATTTTTTGTATTTGACACGTAATTCGTAAGTGGTACTATATCAAACTAAAAAGCTTCTGCACAGTAAAAGAAACAATCAACAAAATTAAAAGACAACTTACAGAATGAGAGAAAAATATTTGCAAACCATGTATCTGATAGGGGGTTAATATCCAAAATATATAAGAAACTCCTATAGCTCAAGAGTAAACAATTGATTAAAAAGCAGGCCCCCGGGTGGCTCAGTTGGTTAAGCGTCTGCTTTGGGTTCAAGTCATGATCCCAGGGTCCTGGGGCCGAGCCCTGCATTGGGCTCCTTGCTCAGTGAGAAGCCTGCTTTTTCATCTGCCTGCCACTCCCCCTGCTTGTGCATGCTCTCTCTGTGTCAAATAAATAAAATCTTAAAAACAAAAACAGGCAGAGGACTTGAATAGACACTTCCCCAAAGAAGACATACAAATGGCCAGAAGTACATGGAAAGGTACCCAACATCACTCATCATCAGAGAAATGCAAATCAAAACCACAGTATACTACCTCACACTTGTCAGAATGGCTGTTACCAAAAAGACAAGAATTAAATAACAGCAAGGATGTGAGGGCCCTTGTGCCCTGTTGGTGGGAATGTAAGTTGCTACAGGCACTACAGAGAACAGCATGAGGGTTCCTCAAAAAATTAAAAACAGAACTACCATAGATTCAGCAATCCCACTTCTAGGAATGTGTCTGAGGCTGATGAAAGCACTGCCTGGAAGAGATGTCTACTCTCCCATGTTCACTGCACCATCACTTACAACAGCCAAGATGTGGAAACAAATAAAGAGAATGTGGTATATATATAATAGAGAGTTATTCAGGTATAAAAAAGAAGGAAATGTTGCTACATGGATGAATCCTCAGGGCATCATGCTAAGTGAAATAAGTCGGAGAAAGACAAATACTGTATGACCTCACGTACATGTGGAAGTTAAAAATGTCAAACTCACAGAAAGAGAGAATAGGATGGTGGTTTCTAGGGGCTGAGGGGTGGAGAAATAGGGAGTGGTTGGTCAAAGGGTACAAACTTTCAGTTATACGATGTCTAAGGTTCAAAGTCCTAAAGTGCAGCACGGTGACACGTTAATATTGTGTTGTATACTTGAAAACTGCTTTGAGAGTACAGCTAAGTGTTCTGACCACCACCACGGCCACAAAATGTTAACTATGTGAGGTAAAGGGATGCACAAATCAACCTTACTGTGGTAAACATCTCAGGGTATACACATGTATCAAATCATTACATGGTGCACCTTAAACTGAACACAATGCTATATGTCAATTATGTCTCAGTAACACTGGGTGGGGAAGATAGAGAAAGCTATATTAAAATCTATTTTCACTGCAAAAAAAAAAAGAGGAAAAGTAAGGTGAGTTTTTCTGGGTTCTATTTCTCATATCTTTTGGGCTAATGTTCAGAATTTGGTTATTTCTACTGGGTAGATATTAAAACTATCCTCCATACATAATATAGAGTCTTAAAGTGCAACATATTTATCCACACGGAAGGATATCTTTCCAGTTTCTGTCCCTTTTAATAGGGGGACCCTTACAAGTTCCTCGCAATAACTAAATGCCAGAGAGCATTAATAATATCATAGATCTATTCCAAATATATTTTTAGGTTTCCTTTCATATATTTTAAAAGTTACATACTTAGACTATCTCTGGATTGTCTATCTGGATGGATTTACAAGAAGCTGGTAACACTGGATGCATCTGTGAAGGAGAACTGACTGGTGGGGGCCAAAAAGTTGGGAGAGCAGGAGACTCTTCGCTGAGACTCTTTGTACCTTTTGAATTCTGTTCCTTCTGAATATATTAGCTATTCAAAAAAAAAAAAAAATCAAATAAAAAACAAACAAAAAGCATCATGCTATGGAAGTTGCCAGCAGTTCCTTCCCTCAGTGCCAATATAAAATCAATCACTGACCACAGAATCCAAGCAAATATTAGAAAGGAAATGAGAAGGTTCTCTGCTTTCAGAACATTACTCCCCTCTGATGGGAAAGAGGCAATCTCTGAGATTCATGCTGCTTGTGTGTGAAAATGTACCCTGCCTGCTTGTATCCTTTATTCTAATAACTTTTGCCATGTGAAAGCTATGTGAAAAGAAAGGACAGAGAGGAAGATAGGAAAGAAGTTACTGCAGTAACTTGGTACTAAAGGAGGTGGCTAAAGCACACAATTATTACAAGAGATTAAAGACTTCTCTATGACATTAAAGGAAAAAGACAAGACTAAGCACTCTGAAGATACTTATTTGAATATATTTATATTGCTTTACTGTTTACTTCATAAATTAATGTTTGATACAGCATTTTTAATATTTAGGCTTTAGTGTTTTTTGGTGTAAGTGAAAACAGCATGATGAAAGGGAAAAGCATTCACACGGATGTCAGTCTCTAAACACAGAGACCCTATATAAGCCTCTGCTATACTAGCAGGCAGGGTATCAAATTCTGGAGAACTTGAAATTGAACACGTATTCTTATGTGTGGGCATCTGACTAGAAGAGAGATGCAAGATATACTATTAGAGTCAGACTGACCAGAGACCCAACCCCAATTCCCTTTAATTGTGTGATGTGTGAAATTTTGTCCATTTCCTCATCTGAAAATGTTCCCTAATCTTCAAAATCTACCTCTTACTATAATTAAATTTCTTCATACACCATTATACTGGTGTATTCTAATTCAGAAGCAAGCACACAGTCTGTGGGGAGTGGAAGAGGGTAGCAGGAAAGCAGAGGCTCAAGGGAGCAGAGCAAGTCAAAGGTTATAAAGAGAACAGAAATGCTGACAACCCAAACGTACTGTGTACTTTCCACTCACATGTCACTTATTAAAATGTTAAATAAAAAAAATTCTAGGGGTGCTCAGTTGGTTAAGCATCCGACTCTTGATTTTGACCCAGGTCATGCTCCCAGGGTCCTGAGATCAAGCCCCATGTCTGGCTCTGCCCTGAGCGCAGAGTCTACTTGTCCCTCTCCCCTCCACTGCTTGCACATTCTCTTTCTCTAAAATAAATAAAATCTGAAACAAAATAAAACCATAATTCTAGTAGTCTCAGTATGTGAAAAACTCAGAGGTTCACATACCTTTAACAAAAAACAAAAAATACCCATTTACATCTATACTTTGTTTACTATCCTTAAGCCTTTTCCCCACTGTGACACATCAGTTAAGTTAGTATCCTTAATTCTATTATAAGAAAAACCCCAAGGTTTGGGGGTAGAGCCATGTTATGATTTTCAGAACTTTTGATATTTACTGGTTATCTCTCTCTTTTTTTTAAAAGATTTTATTTATTTACTTGAGAGAGAGACAGTGAGAGAGAGCATGAGCGAGGAGAAGGTCAGAGGGAGAAGCAGACTATCCATGGAGCTGGGAGCCTGATGCGGGACTCGATCCCAGGATTCCGGGATCATGACCTGAGCCAAAGGCAGTCGTCCAACCAACTGAGCCACCCAGGCGTCCCTATTTACTGGTTATCTCTTAAAATGATCATGTCTCCCTTCAAAACAATGTACCTCACAGATAATTTTTTCCCATCCCTTTTCCCCTGTAATGGGAAAACATAGCTTTGCAGTTAGAAAGACCAGGATTCAAATACCGGCTTTACCACCCCAGGTAACAGTATTTTCAAGTGTCAGTTTACCCATGAAATGGAGAGAATACTTACCATAGATGATGTGAGTTAAGAGCTTAGCAATAGTGCCTGGCAAAAAGCAGGTGCTCAAAAATTCGACTAAATAAATGAATAAATATAAGAAACTTCAAACAAGAATTAGCAGTTTTTGATGAGTAACTTATAGATTGTATTTGCTTAAAGGATGTATGTATTTAAAAAAAAAGCCCCACTATCTCTGGAACATTTCTCATGTTATCTACAGGCAGTGCTCAGGATAAAGCCTAATGTCTCCACATATAAAAAGGACATAAAGTTGTGTACTGCACAGCCCTGCTGGTCCCTGGAGCCTCATTTCTCACCATACATCTCTTATCTCTGCAACCTCTACCCTAATCCCAAGTACCTGTTTCTTATTTATCTCTGGGTTCGTCTACCTGTGTTCCTTCTGCCTAAGCTGTATTTCCAATCTCCAGGTCTCGGCTTCTCTGGGAAGCTCCTGATACTGTCTCCATTCCCTAATTCCTATATTGAGGTCTGGGGCTCCTCCTCTCCCTGTCTGCTCCCCTACCATCCATCCAGTCCTTTGCTCTACTAGGACACTTACACCGTAACTGCCTATTGGTACTTAGAACTAGATGCTTTCACTTATTACTTCAATCTCAGGGTCTGGCATATAGTAGGTGCTAAATGAATACAGTATAGGATTCCTAGTGCTAATTCTATACCAAGGGCTATCTGAATCGACGGATTATTTTCTTCCTTCCCCTCCATAATGTCCCATCTTCACCTTTATTTGCAGAGAACTCAGGCAGCTGCCATTCTCTCAGGTTTATAGAGCTATGATGATGGTAAGATTTACAACACTGTATCCATCCACTTCTATTTAACTTAGTATTAATATCTACAAATTTGACATCAATATGTAGTTTAGAAGTGGGGCTCATACCAATGAAGACTTTAGATACTTAATATTTTTACTGCTTACACTTATGGACAAAAAAAAATCAATCTGGAAGTTAAGATGATGTATTAGAATAACAAAGAGACTATTTAGTCACAGTTTAGCTTAGAAACTTTTCTGAACCTCTTATAATTACATACGAGCTGAGAGAGCAATAGGTTTAGAGAACCAATGTGATGCCTATGTATCTTCTAAAAGTATTTTGGTGAATCAGTCTCAAAATTCAGCACTGCTCTTTTTTTTTTTTTTAAGATTTTATTTATTTATTTGACAGATAGAGATCACAAGTAGGCAGAGAGGCAGGCAGAGAGAGAGAGAGAGAGAGAGAGAAGAGGAAGCAGGCTCCCTGCTGAGCAGAGAGCCCAATGCAGGACCCTGGGATCATGACCTAAGCCGAATGCAGAGGCTTTAACCCACTGAGCCATCTAGGCACCCCTGTAATTCAGTTTTAAAAACATCTGTTAAGGCCCTTCCAAATGCAAGCAGGGCATACTGCTTGGTGCCCACACTTCTGTGAAGGGAAAGGAACAAGTTCATTTGAAGAACCCAGGAAGAATTTATATGGTAAGTATGAGGCAGAGACAGGACTGGAGCACAGATCTGACCCCAGACTTTGTATTTATTTATAAAATACCATTAAATTTGGGTACCATTACTTATCTATGAACCTAAGCAAATCTCCAAGCTCTACAGGGCTGTTGTGAAGATGTAATGAGAAGACCTATGTGGTGTGCCCATCATGAAGCAAAGGTACATAGTGACATTTAAACATGGTTCCTTCTTATTCTCTTCTCCCTGGTATTGCATCTTGCATTGCAATGGTGTTCAAAAAATGCTAACTGGAAATCAAGTCTCTCTCTACTTCAGAATACCTTGCATTTGGCAACATCACTGCAGATGCTTTTGCTATCGTTATAGTGGTTAGAGTTCAGTATACTCTTTAAATAATAAAAGCTCAGCTCTTTCTTGTCCCTGTTGCTCACAGGTTTTTTTAAAGATTTTATTTATTTATTTGATGGACAGATATCACAAGTAGGCAGAGAGGCAGGTGGAGGCGGGGAGCAGCCTCCCCACTAAGCAGAGAGCCTCATGTGGGGGCTCCATCCCAGGACCCTGAGATTATGACCTGAGCCAAAGGCAGAAGCTTAACCCACTGAGCCACCCAGGCGCCCCAAAGTTCTGTGTTCATATCCATAATGACCTGACTATACTATTTCACCTTTTGTCTGATTATATTAATGTCTGGAAAGTTCTAATTAAATCTCTCAGATCATGACAATAATAAACACATAATTTGTGTTGGGAAGAATAACAAAACAAACCAAAACAAGCAAGTCTTCCTGTTTTCTTCACTTCTCTCAACTGTAGCATTCTTGGGATTTTAGTATGACAGAGAAAAGATTTTGCTTATTGTTGAGAAAGGCTTCTAATTGTCCTCAGATTAAACTTTATGGCTTCAAAAGATTAACAACTTGACTGGCTTCCAAGAATATGTTAAATTCAACTGATATCCTATTACATATCAATGGGCAACAAAAGAAAGAGTTGAAGAGACTTTATTTGAAATTTAACTTAACACTGAGTTTAATGGTATGGAATTATACACCATTTAGACCATCTCTAAACTTATTTTTAAAACTAATGCTTCATATTTATCTCCTAGATTGAGATTAAGCATCTTAATTTTATTTGCAACTTCTATGGTTAAATGTTTATTTCATACACCCCCCTTTAAAAAGAAAAAGTTACTCAGTTTTCATAGACATTAAAGATAACTCAAAACATGTAACTCACTGAATTCTACCTCTGAAACTAACAATTCAGTATATGTTAATTAAACTGAATTTAAATAAAAAATTTAAAAAATGTAACTGAGAGTCTACTAAGAGCAAAGTACTGGGTTCTTTGGGTGATTAAGATGATGAAGATCTGACCTTGTCTTTAGGGAGTATATAATACACTAAATGATAGAGGAAATGAGAGAGGTACATAGGTAATTCCAGAATAAACTGGATGAAAGAACCTAAAAGAAAAGTAAAAGTGTTTTAGAAATTTGCAGAAGTAGAGAATACTTTTAATTTAGAATACCTAAGACAAAACAAAGGAAAAGTAGCATGTGAATTTGGTCTTTGAAAGTATGGTAGGACACTGAGTGGTCAGAGGCAAAGATCTTCTAAGACCACAGAAAAATGTGAGCAGAGGCTCAGAGGTGGAGGGTTTGTAGCGTATATGAAAAATGGTTTAAGTTCTAAAATAAAAATGTAATAAAATGTTACAACTTAGAGCTCTACTCATAAATTTTGAGTAAAGAATTTTTTTTTTAAAGATTTTATTTATTTATTTGACAGAGATTACAAGTAGGCAGACAGAGGGTAGGGGGAAGCAGGCTTCTGGCTCAGCAGAGAGCCCGATGCGGGACTCGATCCCAGGACCCTGAGATCATGACTGAGCTGAAGGCAGAGGCTTTAACTCACTGAGCCACCCAGGCGCCCTTGAGTAAAGAATTTCTTAAGTGCTAAGTGTCATTATGATTAGAGATGTATAATTTGAGAGTTGTCTAAACCTCCATTCCTGAACTGAGATTAACTCTTCATCTATGTTGTATAGTTAACTGAAATCTACATTTTCTACTCTGGTCTGTGGATAATGGTCTTTAACTTAGCTCCATTATTCTCTAGGAAGTATATTCAGACTAAATTGCTAAGAGGAAACAATTACAGACAGAAGCATAATAAACTGCCAGTTCAACTGAACCGAGACAGAAGAAGAATGTCAACACAGAGACAATGGAGAGGATGGGAAGAGGGAGGAAGGGCTTAGTGAGTCGGGACAGTTAGTCTCTACTACTTTGTATTTGTTTCAAGTCACACACTCTAGAAATCCGACCAAGTTGCAAAGGAAAAAATTAGGTCATTGCTTTCAGTTGTTTCTCTGTTAGATTTTTAATTCAATAAAATATAATCACATGCATTATGACTAAAAATACATTACAGAGTCCAGTTTGGAACTAACATTTTAATTTTCATATTCCATAGAGTAAAAAAATACATTTTTAATCAAGATGAAAAAATAAAATCTATGGTTTAAAGTGTTCTACTGTAAAATGCCCTGAACTGGAATATACACATAGATATCGGTGCTAATTCTGAGCTATTTCATTCTGAGGTCAACAGTATTTATAACAAGGAAATGTAAATTCTTTATGGTAGGCCCACAGTTGTTAAAATTCATGAGAAAACCTACAGTTCTCCTAAAGAGTAGATTTTTACTCAAAAAATTAGAACTCGGGGCACCTGGGTGGCTCAGTGCGTTGGAGCCTCTGCCTTCGGCTCAGGTCATGGTCCCAGGGTCCTGGGATCGAGCCCCACGTTGGGCTCTCTGCTCAGTGGGGAGCCTGCTTCCCTGCCTGTCTGCCTGCTTGTGATCTGCTTCCCTTCCTCTCTGCCTGCTTGTGATCTGTCGAATAAATAAATAAAATCTTAAAAAAAAAAATTAGAACTCAATATATATTCTCACCTTGGTACTCACATTTTCAGAGGTGTTTACACAGTGTAGTGTATGCTAAAATCATCATGAAAGTCAATGACCAAACACCTGATCCTTCTTTTGAGGTTCTTCTAATCTAGTTATCTACTTTAGAATTTTACACACTGGTCTTTTTACTATAGGTACTGTTACCACCAGGTTTCCAAGCTGTAACCACAGAAAACAACTCGAGCTGGCTTAACAGAAAAGGGATTTATGTGAAAGGCTATATTGTTAGCCCACAGTGGCTCAGAAAGTTGAAGACCAGATTCAGAAAACAAATGAGAGCAGAGGAAGGCCGTAGACTGAGGACTATATTAGGGAAAGAGCCTAGTGGCTACCACAGGCTGCTCTGGGCCCCTGGCCACCACACCTCCTGCTGTGTACAGATGGTGGATGCCATCAGTGGCAGTGGACATCAGTGGCATCACTGCCACTGACTTCTCTCTCCTTTTCCATGAGACGTTGCTGCTCCCACCCTGCTTATATAAAGAATTCTCTAAAGTCCTTGCTTTTCTGGGCTATCAGCTTCCAATAGAAAAAGAGCCCAGGCCATGTGTTTAACCATTAACCACTGAGAAGGCTGAGAAAACAAGTATTTGACCTTTTAGGTTTTTACACTGGGGGGGGGGGGGGGGTTCCTGCCCTCCACCGAGACCTGTGAGGAATTTCTAAACTAGGAAGAAGGTCGTAATGCTGGCAGCCAAAAAGTCAAATAACTGATACAGGAATACTCACAGATTCAGGAAAGAATGGCCTACTCAGAACAAAGCCCTCTATCCTCTGGCTAAGGGCTCTGAAGCAAAGTCTGTTGTCACCTACCCAGGTGTCTGCCCCTAAAGCTTTTAAATGTCTTTGCTGGGCCCACATTTCCCTGACTTACTCCTGCCCAAGTGGTTCAGCATATATCAGGCTCATCGCTGAGACTCCTGGCGGCTGATGCTTTGATAACTAGTCTGCTATTCTGTTCTTACAACTAGGCCACAGTGGCCTCCCACCTTCATCTCTCAATAGTGGTTCTCATACTGCTCCCCTCTCTTACCATGCACACACTTCAGGGCTTGGGATCAGAAGAGCTGGTATGAGTCACAACCTTATCATTCACAATCTCAAGAGAAGGCTTGTTATTCATCTCTGAGCCCCACCATAGTCACAGGTTGTCAGGGAGACCAAATGAGAGAAAGTAAAAGCCCTTTGCAACCTAAAATGATAAGCATGATTTTACTAGTTAACATTTTTTTTTAAAAGATTTATTTATTTGACAGAGATTGAGAGAGCACAAGCAAAGGGAGCAGTAGACAGAGGGAGAGGAAGAAGCAGACTCCCTGCAAAGCAGCGAGCCCGATGCGGGGCTCAGTCCCAGGACCCTGGGATCATGATCTAAGCCAAAGGCAGCCACTTAACCGACTAAGCCACCCAGGTGCCCCACTAGTTAACATTATTGATAGATATGAAAAATCCTCAGTTCTTTAGGATTAAGGCCCATCCTAATTCTTCTGAGCATTGATATCATATCTTTATTGTACTAAAAATCTAATTTTGTAATCAAAGCAGCATATGCTGATGATCTAAAAAGTCTTGTGGTTCATAGTAATAAAAAGCTTATTCTAGGGAGGAAAAAAATGTAACAAGATGGGATCAGGAGGGAGACAAACCATGAAAGACACTTAATGTCACAAAACAAACTGAGGGTTGCTGGGGGGAGGGGGTTTATGGAGAGGGTAGTTGGGTTATGGACATTGGGGAGGGTATGTGCTATGGTGAGTCCTGTGAAATGTGTAAGCCTGACCACTCACAGACCTGTACCCCTGGGGCAAATAATACATTATTATATGTTAATAAAAATAATTGATTAAAAAAAAACTTTATTCTAAAGACAAAACCCCCTGCCCTATGTCTTTCCTCTTCCCAGTCCTGCTCCCAAGGCAATGCCTCTCAATTCTTTAGTTGTTTCTTCTGGCATTTACCTGTCTGTATTATAATTTTTATTAAATCAATAGTCAGTATTCATATTTAAATACTGCTTACTGTGAGCCAAGTGGCATATATTTTCTTCCATAAGTAATTTAAAATTTTTCTTGGAGCTATTTTTTTTTCTTTTTTCACTCCCTTCATTTTCTATAAATCTACTGTTAATTTTTCATAAAAGCACCAAAAGACCCATGAAATCTCTTTCAACGTCCCTTGTCATTTAATGTTCCTGGTCCAGTCTAGATGTGAAGCCTGCTAGACCTACTACATGGGCGGGACTTAGGATTTCCCTTTTTTATTTCCTGTGTTTGACGCCGTTTCCCAGATCCCACACTTCTTCATTCTTGGTTCACTTCATTTAGTGGAACACATCCTTAGTAACTTCCTCAGTAAGGGTGCAGGAGAGATCAGTTCTTTGAGGCAAGACTGAAAAATAATGGCTTTATCTAGCATTACACTTGATTGACAGCTTGGCTAAATATAGAATTTTGTGTTGAAAATAATTTTCACCAGCTTTTTCAAAGGCACTGTGCCACTGTATTACAGCATTCGGCTGCTGCTACTGAAAAGCTCAATACAATTCAGAGTCCTGTTTCTTTGTATGGAACTGAATTTTTTCCTCTCTGCAACATTTTAGAATCTTTTCTTCTTCCCTAGAGTTCCCTACAGAAATGGATAAAACTTTTTTTTTTTTAAAGTATGTTCCATGCCCAAGGCTGGAACTCACAACCCCAAATCAAGACCCAAGCTGAGATCAAGAGTCGGACACTTAACCAACCAAGCCACCTAAGCACCCTAGGATAAGACTTTTTAATACAGAAATTCCTTTAGCAGTATTTCTTATATTACTCCTCAGATATTGGCTTCTCTTCCATTTTCTCTGGTATGTTTCTAAAACCACCACTTGTTAAACTGTTATACCTTCTAGACCAATACTATAAGTTTTCTTATTTGTCTCCACTGTTGCCCATCTCTCAGTTATTCGTTTTTAAAGGTTTCTTCAATTTCACCTTTCAATCCTTCTATTAAATTATTTTTCATTTCTGCTACCTTATTTCCAAGAGTTCCTGTCTGTACTCTTATAGTATCCTATTTATGTCTCATTGATTCAACAAAGCACTCTCTTACATAAGCGCATTTTGCTTCTATTTTTTTTTTTTTTTAAGATTTTATTCACTTATTTGATAGAGAGAGCACAAGTAGGCAGAGAGGCAGGCGGTGGCGGGGCGGGGGAAGCAGGTTCCCTGCTGAGCAGAGAGCGGGATGCAGGGTTTGATTCCAGAACCCTGAGATCATGACCTGAGTCAAAGGCAGAGGCTTAACCCACTGAGCCACCCAGGCGCCCAGGCATTTTGCTTCTGTTGAAGTTTTCTTCTAGTTTCTTCTGATACTTTGTTCTTTTTGTTCTGTCCTCTGTCTTAATTTGGAAGCTTTCTCCAAATGTCCAGTGAGCCTCAGACGGGTTTTTGTATTTATGAATGCAACACTGAACTGCTATGTGGAAGCTCTGCTGCAAAAGCAGGACTGCTGACCATAGTCTTCTAGAAAAACTGGAAGACAAACTGGTTTTTTCACCATGTTAACTCCTGAGCATAACTTCATCACGGAACTCCACGACATCAGTCTCCATCAGTCTATATGCTCTTGGGCTGTTCACCATTTCTAGATTTTTCATCTTGTATCTGCCTGGCATGGACTAGAGCAGGGGAATGGGAGTGATTTTTGTCATTTACTTTGTAGGCTTTGACATAAATTCAGATTTCAACCTTGGTGCTTTACCCCACATCTCCACCCACCCTTTTCGTAGCTATTTCCAGATGTGAAATCTTTCTAGTTTGATTTCTTTAGAAAATAAAGCTCGAGGTTCCTTGTGTTTGGTTGGGTGGGGGGAGGGTAGAGAAGGGAACTGAAGGGGCAGGTTAGGATTTGCCAAGAGGCACAAGTGATACTGATGCAAGACCCCTGAAACAAAACGGAGAAAGTACTGACCCAAATATACTAGAGAACTTAAAAAAAGGTAGCAAATATCAAAAGAGAATATGGATGTTTAATAGAGGGTACTCAGAAAACCAGCTCACTATACGGAGTAAAACAAAACCCCATTCCTTTCTGATACCATCTATAAAGGTGAATTCCACGGTCGGGGGTTGGGGAGGTTGATTCATTCAGTTTTCAGACTTAAAATCAAATCTCCTTTTTCAGTGGCCGCACTTATCCCTTCTTCCCAGAGTACCAAGTACCCCTTGTGAACTGCCTCTGTTATCCTGAGTCGCCCCCTTTACAGGCTCTATTACAGACCTCTCCTCTGTTAAGTCAGTGATCAGTCCTTGTTTGCTTTCTAGCTTCCAAAAATTTCAGTATCCTTTCTCCACTGTTGTTTTCTTCTCGGGTATCTATGTCCTTATATTTGTTTTATTCCTTCATTATGCCATTAGGGCTTTGGAGGAGCCAGAAATAAACTTATGTTTAATCTGTTATACAGGAAATCAACTGAAATTAAAGCTTATCCTAAAATGCCAGGCCAGTAAGTTGAGGCCCCATTACCTATTAACTGACCTCCCTAATAGTGACTGCCTACTTGTCTGAATAAAATGCATTCTCAGTGTAGGCCAGGAATGTGCACTTTTATCCAGACCATTCTGGCTGTCTGCCTATACCGCCTCTTTTTATGATGCTCTTGAAACTGTTAAATCACCTCTCCATCTTGAAGGACACATTTAGTCTCAAGGTCCCAGCCTCCCTTGACAGATTTTATTTCTTTTTAAAACTGGCTTTAACTTTTTTTTTTTTTTTTAAAGATTTTATTTATTTATTTGACAGAGAGAAATCACAAGTACATGGAGAGGCAGGCAGAGAGAGAGAGGGAAGCAGGCTCTCTGCTGAGCAGAGAGCCCGATGTGGGACTCGATCCCAGGACTCTGAGATCATGACCTGAGCCGAAGGCAGTGGCTTAACCCACTGAGCCACCCAGGCGCCCTGGCTTTAACTTTTGAAGTTAAATCTAATTAGGAATAAAACGTAACAGTCATTAATTCTAAGAATAAGGTCCTACCGTCAAGCTGCCCAACAGGCTAGTCTCACAATGTTCCTTAAAGTTAAGCCCTCATCTATCATAGAACACAGATGCTTTTGGTGACTATTTTCTTAATTCTCTCCAAAATGATATATACTATTACCATGCTGGATGTAACAAAGAGCTGCTAATTCATTACACACAATAGATGCCTCAGAGTATTACAGGCTTAATCTGCTTGTAGAACCCCAGCTGAGAAAAACCAATTGTATTATGACAAATAACCAGATATTTACGAATAGTCTGACAAGATGTACCATCTTACAAGTGATAAAATTATAAGAAAATTTTAAATTCAGTAATAGCCAAGTAAAAATCTGCAAAATATGCTTAGTATTAAGTTTAATCAATAGTTATAAAATTATTTTTTGAACATAAAAGTTTTATATTTTTAAATATTTATTTTTTAAAAAGATTTTATTTGACACAGAGAAAGAGAGATAGCACACAAAAGCAGGGGGAGCAGCAGAGGGAGAGGGAGAAGCAGGTTCCCTGCTGGGCAAGGAGCCTGACTCGGGACTTGATCCCAGGACTCTGGGATCATGACCTGAGCTGAAAGCAGAGGCTTAACCATCTGAGCCACCTGGGTGCCCCTAAAGATTTTATTTACTTGTCAGAGAGAGCGAGCGAGCGAGCACACAAGCAGAGCGGCGGGCAGAGGGAGAAGCAGGCTCCTTTTTGAACAAGGGACTCAATCCCCGGACCCTGGGATTATGACCTGGGTAGAAGGCAGACAATTAACCAACTGAGCCACCCAGTTGTCCCACCCCTCCTTTAAAAAAAATTTTTTTTTATTTATTAAAAGTTAGTTTTAGAAAACAATGTGGTAGTGAATGAAATATGTTCTGATGATTATCATTTAACGGCTAATATTTATGGAATGCTAATTACGTATCAGGTGCCAGTCAGAGCACCTAACATACATTATTTCCTTTAACTCTCATAATCCTGCTTTACAGGGTTACTATTCTTATTTTATAAATGAGAAAATAGAAGCTTAGAAAGGTGACTTGCTCTGAGGTCAAACACATTAAAACATGGTAGTGAAGGATTCAAATCCAGTTTGTCTGGTTCCAGAGCTTGAGCTCTTTTTTTTTTTTTTAAGATTTTTATTTATTTATTTGATAGACAGAGAGAGATCACAAGTAGGCAGAGAGGCAGGCAGAGAGAGAGAGGGGAAGCAGGCACCCCCTGAGCAGAGAGCCCGATGTGGGGCATGATCCCAGGGCCCTGAGATCATGACCTGAGCCGAAGGCAGAGGCTTAAACCACTGAGCCACCCAGGTGCCCCAGAGCTTGAGCTCTTAAACTTCATGGTATATAATTCCTCTCTCAGTGACCAAATATTCTCCTTCCCACAAAAATGGGGTAAAAATTATGCTGAAGGCATGGTCTGCTATAAACACTAAAATGAACAGTATCATAGGCATAGGGGAAAAATAAGGCCTACAATGGAGTGCAAAAATCAAAACACCAAATAAGCTAAACTCTGTATTCTGAATACTGAAAGGAAACAGAGAGCCATGTACACCCAAGTTTAAGGGAATATATATATATATATATATATATATATATACATACACATATATTACAGTAACCAAGACTAAGGCAATACAAGGAGTATAATTTTAGATCTTTAAATACATTAAAAAACAATTTCTAGCTAAATGATAAAAAAATATTTAAACTCACTTAACATAAAAAGAACTCTAGACTAAGTATTACCTAAGAGCCAAGAGAGCTGCCTCACAATTTTACTTTTATTTTTTTTTTATTTTTTATTTTTTTTAGATTTTATTTATTTATTTGGAAGACAGAGATCAGAAGCAGGCAGAGAGGCAGGCAGAGAGAGAGTGGGAAAGCAAGCTCTCTGCTGAGCAGAGAGCCCAATGTGGGGCTCGATCCCAGTATCCTGGGATCATGATCTGAGCTGAAGGCAGAGGCTTTAGCCCACTGAGCTACCCAGGCGCCCCACAATTTTACTTTTCACTCAAAACTTAAAACAACAAATCCCCAAAGAACTGTATTAGGGGATGTTTTCCCATTTTTTAAAAACAGCAAAGTGGGGCGGCTGGGTGGCTCAGTTGGTTAAGGGTCTTCAGCCGGAGTGATGATCCTAGTGTCCCAGGACTGAGCCCCACATTGGGCTCCCTGATCAGTGGGGAGCCTGCTCCTCCCTCTGCCACTTGTGCTCTCTCTCTCACTCTCTCTCTCAAGTAAATAAATAAAATCTTAAAAAAAAAAACAAAACAAAAATGCAGCAGAGTATATATAATACACTTTGGTTTCTTACTATTTAAACATGTCAAAAAACAAAACCAATTTGAGAAACAGAGGTTGTTACACCTTTTAAGCAATGTCACAACCTTCAAATTTTTCTGTAGAGGAATTTTCTGACAAATTTGGTTTTATAGAATAGTGGTAGGTCAAGCTCTAGGTTATTATTATTATTTTTTTTTTAGGATTTTATTTATTTATTTGACAGAGAGAGAGAGATCACAAGTAGGCAGAGAGGCAGGCAGTGGCGGGGGGCGGAGCAGGCTCCCCACCGAGCAGAGAGCCCAATTCATGGCTCAATCCCAGGACCCTGAGATCATGACCTGAGTCGAAGGCAGAGGTTCTACCCACTGAGCCATCCAGGAGCCCCAATGCTGCTAGGTTATTTTTGATAATGTTATTTTCCTACAGTCTGACATCAAAATAGCCTATTATTATTTTTATTTTTTTTTAAGATTTTATTTATTCATTTGACAGACAGAAATCACAAGCAGGGAGAGAGCAGGCAGAGAGAGAGGAGGAAGTAGGCTCCCTGCTGAGGAGAGCCCTACGCGGGGCTCAATCCCAGGACCCTGCGCTGAAGGCAGACGCTTAACCCATTGAGCCACTCAGGCACCCACCTATTATTATTAATGTAATGATTCTTGTTTTAAACAGGTAAAAACATTTTAACAACATTTAAGTTGTGGTAACAAAACTAAATTAGTATTATCACTAAAAAAATAATGGTAAAATACGATTTTTAAAAGAAACTTTATGTAACAGAAATCTCAACTTTTTTTCACTCAGGTTTATCAATGCCTTCTTCTGTATAATTCCTCTCATGTAATTCATTTCTTACTGTTATTTAGCTGAAGCTTTTATTTCTCAAAGTCCTATTAATTTGTTGACTAAGCCATACAACACACATTTTTATTTTCAAGTTAGAAAAATGTGTGTAGTTTTCATTATTTCTTAGTTCATTAAATTCCTGTCTCTTGCCCCAGCCATTAACATTGTCTTCTGACTGGCAACTTCTAATGTCCTTTTAGCAAATTCTCATTAGCTAAATTTCTCAAGTAATTTCATGTCATATAGCTTGTCTTGTTTTTTTTTGTTTTAAAACATATGGCTACCAAAAGCAAAGAATGCATTCTTCAAGACCACAGATTCCCTTTGTTCCGTGTGGAAGGTCTCTTTCCACCTCTGAAATGTTAAGATTCTAATGTTTACCAATAAATATATAATTCTTTTAAAGTTACCTTCATGTATTCATTTGCCTATAACCCAAAAAATGTGCTTTCCCTACCTAAAAGTTTTAGTTTAGATTAAATGAAGAAGGCTCACGAGTCTAGCGCTGACTGTGCCTTACACAATGTAGGCTGTTGCTAGATGTAGGAGTTGAGTTTGAAAAGAAGATACAGAATATTTAAAAATTTAAATCAGAAACTCTAATTCTTTGATTCAAATAAACTTGTATCTAAATGTGACTATTTTCATTTTTGGAATGAAGTTTCATTCTTTTTCTAAACATTCAAACATCAATAAGTTACTGAGTATAAAAATGTGACTCTTAAGTTATCTCAGGAGTCCTAGATCAAGACTAACCATGAAATCTGGGAAACAAGGCTAGTTCAAAGCTTGGGCACAGACAGGGTGCAGGTGATAGTTGTATATTCCTACACCTATCATCTTACATTAGGAATTAAGAGCCTCACATCTCATCTATTGCTCTTAGTCACTAGTTTTGAATGCTTGGTTTTAGTACTAAATGAATACCCACATTAATACTGACCCTCAATTCTTTCTCAGATTCCTTAACTATAGAAAATAACCGACCCACACACATCCCAAACAGTGAAATCATGGAACATATTGGCTGTGTTTTCACAGGAAGACAAATATATAATTCTAGAAATCAAAATTAAAAACCAGAATTTCATACCTTGTGCAAGCATGTTAAATTCCAAGAACAGTGCTATGTGGTAAAGTTCCATGGCTTCTTCTGCCCTGGTCATGTTTGGCTTTCCTGCGACGAGAGCCTGAACCTCACTGAGACTCCCCACCGTGGGGCTACAGTGCAAAACGGAGAGGTCCACCACATCAGTATACATACAGTGTAATATCACTTTCGCATATTTTTTTGGTATAATGGACTCATCTAATATAATTCTTGTGGGAGTCCGCAAAGTTCGATCTGTGATTTCTTCACCAGTCCGTATCCTTCTTTGTAATAAATTCCGAAAAAATGGGGACCGTGCTGAAATAATAGCCTTGTGAGCTTTGAGCTCTTCATCTAAACAGTTCTGATTTCCACCAAAAGCTTCAACCAGTTCAGAGTCTGAAGAAAAACTAAGGACGACATCATAATAACACATGTAATCAAAAAGTCCACGCATATCTACATCAAGGGAATTCGGTGTTCCAAATTCTTCACTAAGCTGAACGAGGATATCAACATTTTGAAACCTTGAGTCCTCCATTCCAAACTCTCCTGTATAAAGGTAGTGTAGCAAAGCAGAAAACATGGGCATGTCTATACCAGCTGTATTGATGTCCATAATGATCTCTGCCCCATACTCCGGTGAGGAAGAAAGCAGTGTTTTAAAAAACGGACACCTTGCTGCCAAAATGGCACGATGAACAGGAAAACAAGTTTCTTGAAATATTAAGTCTACGTCGGTACAATACTTGTACTCATAAAGATCGGCCATATCTTTCTGCAATGTCCGAGCTTCTGGTCTAGCCAAACTGGCTTGTAGAGAAAGCTCCTTTAAGGCTGAAGTTCCCTCATATTCCTCCACTAAAGCATTAACATCTCTAACATCCCACCCAGAGAGGAGTTCTCGCATCTGCTTGGCGTGATCGGCAGACCTATTAGATTTTCGACGCTTAATAAACTTCTTTTTGAGGGTGGCAAGGCCAGAGGTTCTCTTTTTTTTGTCTTGTGGTTTCTCATGGCCATGGTCAAGGCTATATAATTTTGATTCACAACCATAGCCTTGCTGAGAATAGGATGATGTCCCTAAGAAGGAAATCAAACAAATGAAAATTTGTTTCTTTGTTCCTAACATTCATTTTCAATGTTCACTTTAACACATACTTTATGCTAAAAATTTTTACCAACAGACATTCCTGAATCATTCAAATAAAACTGACTTCTGTTTCTATAAATAAAGTTATTAAAAAGTTCAAATAATTTACTTCTATATTAAATAAGGAATAGAGACTAACAGATTATTTTTTACTTGACAAAATGCTTTTGGTTCTTTGGCTTTCAAAAACCAGATATCACAGATTTTAATTAAGGATTTTTAGGAAATGAGAGTAAAGCAGATTTGTAAATTAAGAATACTACTTGTATATAATTGTGATTTTTTCTTCTTCCTAATTACACCAAGGCTGCTTTGCACTGGGGAAAGTAAATGGGCCAGGATGCAAGAAGCTTGTATTTCACAATTTTTACACCAATGGAGATTGCCAGGTTTTTGAGGGCAACTGGCAATTCTAGCTAAGACACCAGAGAAAAAATCAATGGTGTTATAGGACCTTGATCAGGATAAAAATCATACAAGACCAATTTACATTTGTCGGGTAAAAAGCTGGATGTTGCAGAATTATTATCTATAACTTTTTCACTGTTAAATTCTCCTTTCATCCAGAAAGACCACTGAAAATACAATTCTATTTATATTAACAAAAAAAGAAATTAGAAAAACTGAAACAGTTACCTATAAAAGTCTGTTGGGCTTGAGAATTTCCCCCTACCCTCGGGGAACATGAATGAGGATAGTTAGATGCATTAGCACCCATTTTCTTCAGTCACTCAGGCATTCCACCTGCTGGTTCTTCAGAGTGTAATCCCAGAGGCCTTTACGAACTTTCAACCCTGGATCCAGCAGCCTCTTTTCATCCATTTCTTGATATGAAACAAAAATAATTTTATTCATTTTTTCAAATGTATCTCAAATTGCACACTTAAAAAAAAGCAAGCTAGTGAAAACTGCTTTTATTTGCAAATGATGTGCTGTCAAATTCACATGTAAAAATTTCAGAAAATGTAAACAAATAGTTAAACTTGAATTATGAATCAGTGGTAGCTGCAATTTTAAGCCATAAAATGTACCAATTATATACTTTCTAAGGCAGCGAAAAGTAACAAATCAGACTAATTTAAATATATAATTATGGAAAGAGTATTTCAAATCACAGGGTAAAGTATTTAGAGACTAAAAAATTTTTCAATTTTTTTTCTTACTCTTTAGAAGCAACCATTAGTCATTATAATCCAACATTCTAAGCAATTTATAAACATCAAAGAGGTTGGTATTAGAGGCAGACCTCCTCATGAAGCCCTGAAATAAAAATACTGCTTTCTAGTACCTGATATTATGACTTAACATGGACAGGGCAGTACCCATAAGTGGTAATGTTAACAATTACAGAAAAAATTCCACACCATGGAACCCTAACTCTCACAGCTGCCAGCAGAAGATATACACACAAAGAGAAGACACTTTAAGATCAGACAACAGGGTTAATAGGAATACTGTATCTGTATAGCATCTGGATATATAAAATTTACCTAAGAGGGATAATTGTTTAAGAGAGAACACAATTTACAATCTATTATTGGAATGGTTACAAAACCAACCAGGAGGTAATCTAGCCTTGTAAAGAAGAATGAAGCATTTTAACAAATAATAAATACACACATGCAAAATCACAAAAAATCTGCTAGAAAACAGAACTGTGTCAAGAGTCTCGGGATTTATTTTCATCTCTGTTACTGTCAGAATAACCCCAGGAATTCAACTTTAAGAAAATCACTGTTAGCATCTTTGCTTCCCTCAATCTTTTCCACCATATTTATGAGAATTTAAGCATAGAATGATCTACCTATGGTGCTCAAGACTTGGAAACCTTCTATACACTGGATATTATGCCAAATCATTCACTCACACAAGCCAATTTCTTAGTTGAAATTCACCTACCTACCAAGGAAAACACAGCATGTTATTAGACTTTTTACTCTGGGTGCCTGCTACTGAAGTCAGAAAGGCTATGGGTAGACAGGAATTTGACAGTGCATTCTTTAAGAACTACCTAGCAAGAAAGCCAAAGAGTTTAATAACTGACTATTTTGTAAACATTAAATGGTCAAGAAAATTACTTCTTCCAGCAAAGTCAGTTTTTTTGAAGTTTGATGCTTAATGTGAGTAAATTCAGTTCTCTATTCCTAAATATTAGATATGTAGAAAAGGCTGCCTTTTTGGGTAATTTTGAACACGGTCAATTTACAAAAAACCTTTTTCATTGAAGTATAGTTAACATTAAATGTTGTCAATTCTTATAAAATGGAAAATTAAATCTGCCTGTGTTAATTTCAGTTCAAACTTAAAAAACAGTTGGTCTGGGGCACCTGGGTGGCTCAGTTGGTTGAGCGGCTGCCTTCAGCTCATGTCATGATCTTAGGGTCCTGGGATTGAGCCCCACATTAGGCTCCCTGCTCAGTGCGAAGTCTGCTTCTCCCTCTCCCACTCCCCTTGCTCACATGCTCTCTTTCACTCATTCTCTCTCTCTAATAGATTAATAAAATCTTAAAAAGAAAAAATAAAGTGGGTCTAATAAATCCTAGTTTTCAAACTAGGATTTGAAATAGCTTTTCAAAGATTTTTAATAACTCCTTAAAAGCATTTAAGGTTCCAGCAGGTACTTCTAGTGGTTCTTTAGAAAAAACTAGATTCGGGGCACCTGGGTGACTCCGTTAAGCATCTGCCTTTGGCTTAGGTCATGATTCCAGGGTGCTGAGATCAAGTCCCACACTGGGCTCCCTGCTCAGTGGAAAGCCTGCTTCTCTCTCTTCTGCTGCTGCTCTCCCTGCCTCTGTGTGTGTGCGCGCGCTCTCTCTCTCTCAAGGTGTCAAATACATAAATAAAATCTTAAAAAGAAAAGAAAAGAAAAAACCAGAGTCCTGGAAGCCAAGTTTGTGGCCTCATTCATAGGTCAAATCCTTTTCTCACTGAAGATTTGTAGTTAAAACACAAAAACAGCACAGAGAATTCTTTTTCAAATTTGGAATATGTTCAGAATGCAGAATAAAAGCATTATGAAAAACAAAAGCCTTTATCAAAATGAGAGAAAAAAGATTAAAAAGATGAGCTTTGAATCTGGAAGTAATGGACGGTAAAAAGTGCTGGTAAGATGTCCCTCTTATGGCACGTCTCTTCTCACTTCCTTCTTTACTCATTCTTGAAGTTACATATTGCTTCATTTTTGTTTGCTATTATTTATTTTGAGAGACAGAGAAAGAGAGAGAGAGAGAGAGTGTGTGTGTATATGTGTGTGCACAAGCAGGGGGAGGAGAGAGAGAATTTCCAAGACTCCTCACTGAGCGTGGAGCCTGACTGGGGCTTAATCTCATGACCCTGAGACCATGATCTGAGCCGAAATCAAGAACAGAACACTTTACCGACTGAGCAAACCAGGTGCCCCTGTTTGCTTTTTAATTTTTAAAGACTGCAGAGCAAACTCACTAACATGGCTGAGTATATTGCTGAAACAAGAATGGTGCCATGTTTCGAGATGAAGAAAAATCAGTGTCCAAAGTAAAGTGGACAGAGTTCCTACTCTAACTCTGTCACACTGTAATGAAGTATGCACATACACATGGAAGAATTTTTTTTTCTTTTTCAAAGATTTTATTTATTTGACAGACAGAGATCATAAGTAGGCAGAGAGGCAGGCAGAGAGAGAGGGAGAAGCAGGCTTCCTGCTGAGCAGAGAGCCCGATGTGGGGCTCGATCCCAGGTCCCTGAGACCATGACCTGAGCCAAAGGCAGAGGCTTTAACTCACTGAGCCACCCAGGTGCCCCAAGAATTATTTTCATCTGAGAATTCTGCAAGATTTATAGGGACACAAAACACTGTCACCCTGGTCTGTCTGAAATTTAAACCATGTCAAAAATGACTTTTTTTCTTTTTCCTTTCTTCTTTTTTTAAAAAGCTCAGTTTTATGGTGAGTGTAATTAGATATTCTAAAGCAAACATTCAAAGGTTACAAAACATCATCAGTCCCACTGGAGAACAAGACCACCTAGCAAGCATTAGGGAAGTCACAGGCTGATATAAAGATGCTTGGACAAGTACCACTGTAATTAGCACCATAGGGACAGCTGGGGTCTCACCCTGGAGAGGTGACTTGAAATAAAATGTCTTTGGGACTTAGGGATAGAGTCTCTTCCTGGTTATTGCTAGTCAATGGGAATCCTCTTCAAGATGAACCGATCTGGGCAACATTCGTATTTCCTACTGGAGCTCCAATACTAAAATAAACATAGGTCTTGGAAAGACTTAGTGGGAGAGATTTTTCAGGATAGGATATAACCCTTAAGTCCACCTTATGTCCCCAGTTTCAAATCCTGGGGGTAATCCTGACTGTGCAGTTATAGTACTAAAACCCCATTTCTCAAAATTCTCAAGGAATAATTTTATTTATTAAGTAACCAAAACCCTATGCTATATGGAACACAGTATTATGTTATTTAGTTCTTAATCCAGCCCACTGCCTTTAGATGCTGGAAATGAGAATAAGTCAGAGTTAAAACTCTCAGGAATGTTTTCATTCTAGGCAAGTTTTGTCTGTCTCCTACATAAAACAGGATGAAATCCAATTTTTGGATTACATGACAGGAAAGGAAAGGAAAGGAAAAGAGAGGGCCCAGAGGATGCAAATGGCCCTAGAAAACTGATAAATCTTTTTTCTAGAATCATCATTCTGGAAGAGCGCTCTCTGTTAACAGTCAATATGACCTATCTCAATCAAATGATCTAACTGGCTTAAAACAAGCTTCAGTGATTGCAGCAGACCCAACTGAAGGGGAAAAATGATACTGAAGGTAACAGAATTAACAATCCCACGAGATTATTTTTAGAAAAAAATCAACCTCTCTGCCTTCCAAAAAACCCTGACCAGCATTTCCAAGGTGTTTTCCCAAAGTTTGGAAAATTCAGGATTAAACAAAAACCGACAGGTCTCTTTACTTCAGAATGTTTTAGAATCTTTAAAGTGCTAAGGTGCATTGCGAACCTCCAGGAGGAAGTATTCAGCAATGTTCTAAGGGAGCGCCTTTGTCCCACAGAACATTAAAGGAATGTGCTTGTATGACACACTTCGGAAAATCTTGACCTTTGCCATAAAAACACTTTTTACTGCTTTACACAGTAGAGAGAACAATGGGCATCAAGTGACCTAGTGTACCACTTGTACAGGATAAGTCACATTTAACTTCTATGAATCTCTGAAACTGGGATGTGTGGATTTTGGCATCTATAAAATAAAAAAGCTGATACAGGGTACCTGTATCATTTATTTAATGTCTCACTGAATGTTGTTCGAATTCACTGAAGTTGTATGACTTATTGGTTTGGAATGTGGATGGAGAAGGGGGTTATTTCTATATTAAATGTTAGTGTATAGAGGGGAAAAAAGGCAATTAGATTTTGGGTTTTAAACATGTTTTCTCCTTAGTCTGATTATTAGCTATGATTATAGAAGGATAGGAGGATAGGAAGGTGTGGCACATGTGAATATGAAAAACAATTTATAAGGGAAGAGAAATGCAAAACTATGGTAATCCTTCATTTTTGTCAAATCTAAGGTGACCATATAATGTACGATCACACCAGAATGCTTGAGTGAAAAGGGGTACAAACTAGATGAGATGCCACAACATATATAGCCCGGGTCTAGTGGGGCCAAGTGGAATGAATGGCTACCCCATACCCAAATCTCACACTTCCAGAGCTAGAAATAAGACAAAGTTTAATAAAGGAAAAAAAAAAAAGCCTCTGAAAACTCAAGTTAGAATAGTTTAAGACTTATGTCCACCTCATTCCCCAAGTACGTTTTACCCAACATAACAAGCCACATTTACTGAGGTTTTACTATGTTCTAGACTCTGTTCTTACAACATTACATGTATTAACCCATGTAATTCTTTCAGTAACTTTTTTACTAATGAGTCTTAAAGGTTAATACCTTGTCCAAGGTCTCAGAGATATTAAGTGAAAGAGCCAGGATTACTTTGTAAATCTTCCAATTCTATCCTTGGATAGAAAAGAAACCACAAAACCCAAAAAGCAACTGTGAACAGTTAAGTCAGAAGCATAATCAGCAGTGACCCTTACTATCTGAAGATCTCTTCAAAAGGGTGAGACCAGACTGGGAGTTCAGAAAGCCACCAACCAGCTTTATTATATGTGTCCTCGGGGACCATCTATTACAGAGGCAGATGACCTCCACCTGGAACCACAAACCCCACTCGTTCCAATGGCAAAGAACAACAGTGTTTATAGCAGCAGCTTAAGGCAAAACTATGTTCCAGTAAACATATTTATTAAGGCAGAGAAGCCAGAGTGATGGGAGCTAGAAAGGGCCTTCGACTTTCCTTTGGTCGACCTTGTTTTTGAAACTGAATTATAACCTCATGGAATGGGAGAAAATATTTACATATTATACACTGATAGAAGATTATTATCCAGAAGACGTAGAGAATTCCTACAACTCAACAACCCAAAAAACCAAACAGATTAAAAGATGGGAAAAGGTCTTACATAGACATTTCTCCAAAGAAGATATATGGATCGCCAAATAAGCACATGAAAACACATCGTCAGGGAAATGCAAATCAGAACCACAATGAGGTACCACCTCACTCCTATTAGGATGGCAATGATCAATAGAACAGAAAAGTATTGGCAAGGATGGAGAAACTGGAACTTCTGTGTATTCTTGGTAGGAATATAAAGTGGTATGTTATGAAAATGCCACTGTGGAAAACAGTATGGAGGTTCCTCAAAAATTAAAATCAGATTTACTGTATGTTCCAGCAGTTTCACTTCTGGCTATATACCCAAAAGAACTGAAAGCAGGGTTTCAAGACATGTACTCTGATGTTCACAGTAGCATTATTCCCAGCAGCTAAAAATGTGGAAGCAACCCAAAAGTTCATCAACAAATGGATGAATAAGCAAAATGTGGTATATATAGATCATGGAATATTATTTGGCAGATAAATAAGCAAAGTGTGGTATATACATACAATGGAATACTATTCAGCCTTAAATTTAAAAAGAAGGAAATTCTGATATACGCTTCAACACAGAAGAACCTTGAAGACATTATGCTAAGTGAAATAAGTCGGCTATAGAAAGACAGATATTGGATGGTGGATGCCCTTTACATGAGGCACTCAGAGTAGTCAAAATTACAGAGAAAAAGTAGAACGATACTTGTCAGGGGCTGGGAGGAGGGAGAGTATGGGCAGTCAGTGTTTACTGGGTAGAGAGATTCAGGTGGGGAAGAGGAAAGAATTCCAGAGGCCGATGGTGGTGGTGGTTCTACAATAGGAATGTATGTGATACCACTGAACACAGTTAAAAAATGGTCAGGATGGTAAATTTTATACATACATGCATTACACATTATATGTATTCTATTACAATAAAAAAAGACTTATAAACATTGCCATCAAAAAATTATTGTCATAAAAAACATATACTTTTGAAGCTTTATGGCTAAGGTTCAAAACTGACTTACCTAAGGAAATTTCTTTTCCAGGTAAAGTAAAATAGATTAGCTATTATTGTATTTCTCTTCAAGCATCAGAGAACTCATTGGAAAAAAATTTAGACTGGCAAAATCTTTCCATTTCAGGAATGTCTCATTGTATCAGTCACTAATAAAATATATACAAATATTTCAATGTCAAATGAAATAAACAGTATTTCATAAAAGCATAATATTTGTCAGAAATAATTTAGTACACTTAATTAATTTTTATATTTAGAAAAATATTATTTGTACTTAACTTACACATTTCTGATTTTAAAATTATATAATGAAAAATTTCAAAAATATACGAAAGGTAATATAGTATACTGACCCCTCAAGCCTGTATCACTCATATCCCAGAATTATCAAAATTGCTTTGGCTTATATTTAAATGCTTAAATTTGATGTGTAAGGGTTATGGCTAGAATTTAAATCTCTGAATTTATCTCTGAAGAGATAAATGTACAATATGATTATAGAATATAAATGTACAAAGAATGTACAACAGAATATAAAATATTCTATGTACAATACTGTACAATAGAATATAAATGTACAATATGATTATAGGATTTATCTCTGAAGAGATAAATGTACAATATGATTATAATTATCCTAACTACTGACCACTATCAGCCAGCCAGTCTTAAGCAGTGTACATGAGTTGATTCTTTAAATTTCTCAACCATGTGAGGTACAGGTCTATTATTATTCCCATTTTGCACAAGAAAAGACTGAAATGTTAGGAAAATGAGGCATGGACAGCTTAGTCAGCTACTCAATGTCACAGAGCTGGTTTAAGTTGCAGAACCAGGCTTGGCATTCAGGCTCTCATATCTATGAATGATGTTTTCTTTGCAATTTTTTCCCCCCTAAATGTTTGAAGGAAAAATTTCCAGAGCAGACAAATATAGTTCCATTCCAGAACTGGGAAGTGAGTACACACCTGACAGTGTTACTTTTGGCGCTGAAAAGGCTCTCTCTCATAAGGCAAAAAATGACTTAACTGAAAGGGTAGCTTATGAAATCAGAGCAAAAGTGCCTTTCTGAATATTTATAGCTAGACCACGTGTTCCTTGATGGCAGGACAACACTTGTTTACGCCTGATCAACCATCCATCCACCCATCCAATTCTGAGCACCTGCTATGTGAAGGCACTTTGATAGGTCCTGGGAATACAGCAGTGATTACACACAGAATAGGAGGACTTCTCATGAAATTAAAAGAAAGGCTACTATTTTGGCTTCCTAGTTTACAGCTAGACCTTCAAGAATTAATGGGAGTGCACCAAGCAGAAAAGGAAAGGTGGTTCAAAGTAGGAAAAAAAGGGGTAAATAAATGGGAGTAACTCCAGTCCCAGTCAGCGTCCCATTCACAGTTCTCACAGCCCCGCACCTCTACGATCTGCTACTACTGCAGCATACAATGACATCTCCACTGAACTGTGTCCTTCCCAAGGGTATGCACTCGGCTGCCTTACGTTTCTTACCATCCACCACAGCACCACAGAACACAAAGCAGACACGACAGTCGAGTGAATAAATGTTAACTATTATCATGACCATTGAAAAATAACGTGTCTAAAGCCCAAGAAGTACATATGTTTAAGTGTCTGGGTAGGAGTTCGACCAAAATGCCTCAAATTCCACACTGAAGTGTTGAGCCTTTATTCAGAACACAGTGGGGGAACTACTGGAACAAAGCATAAAAGAGGAGGAGGGAAGCACATTTACATTTGTTTTAAAAGATTACTACACGGTCTGAAGGCAGAAGACACTCCATGCAAGTTAGACTTCTTAGAGCATTCTTGCTATAGTCCTGGAAGTGTTAACAAGGACCTGACTTTCCCAATCCCTAAAATGAGGACACTAGCACTGACTTCACATTAAGAACTGAAGAAGATACCATGGACTGACAGTGGACAGCAGAAGCAGCCCGTCACAAGGGTTTTCATGAGGGGCCTCATCTTGCACCAGGTCTGACCTGGCCTGCATGAGACACGCCTTAGAGATGCTGAGGTGTTCTGAAATATTCAGTCTCTAGACATTTAAAGCTGAGGTCAATTCCTGGAAAGAGGCGGGTAAAGGACGCAGGTGGCTGTAGTGTAGATGTGAATAAGCATCTTACTCTGCATCCTTCACCTCAGAACTCCCATTCAACATGTTCCATCCAGACCTAAAAACCTCAGAGTAAGAGCCTCCTGAATGGAAAAATGGGAATACAGGACTGAAAACGTTTGGAAGCCTGACTCTCAGCTCTGGGCTTTTGCTTCTCCCCCTGTCTGGACCTCTGGTAGTAGTAACTGAGACATCGTTGTGGGGCAGCTTGGGCCAGAACAGTGACATCCACAGCAACCACAGTGGGAGCTGCCCGGCACCAGCCATCCCTTATACCCAATGCCTTGCTGCCTCCTCCTAGCAGCTATATCCCCCAAACTGAGTTAGCTCTTAAAGGAGTGAGAATTTCCTCCAACGGCTAGGAAAAAGGGCTTCTAAGCCAAGGGTGGAAGTGATTATGAGGCCCTCCACAACAGATCACAGAACTGCCCAATCAACAGTCTTATAAGATAATGGTGCCATTAGAACTTCTGAGTTCCTGACAGGAAGACCAGTTTTGAGCCAAGCGCACAATATTTGAGTGAATGAGTAAAATCTCTGTTCTAATCAGGGACAGCTTTACTGTTAGCTTAGTGGTGTATAAAAAAGTAGTTCTGAATGATTCAGAGAAGGCAAGGAAAATCTGAATCTAGATTTGAGTTTATAAAGGATTTGCTGAGAGAAATAGAGCTGAAACCAACAATATATTTGAAGCAACTGAATGTAAATTGAAAAAACACGGAATTTCTCATAATCTCCATTCAAAGCCCAAAACTCACATTTTCTAAAAACCAACTTAGGAAAATGTTATACAAAAAAAATAAAAAATAAAAAACACAAGGATGTATTTCTTGTTCATGAGTTTCTATGGGCTCCAGTGGTAGAATTGGAGATAAGAAAACATGCTGAGTGAGCCTGACAGTAAGCCTGCACATGGGAGCAGAATACAAACCAAATGAGAAACGTGAGGCAGTCTTCTTAAGGACATCAAATTCCAAACTACCGGATCATCAAGGGAATAGTCATGTGAATGGTCCCACGAATTATTCAAGTTCTTATAAATGGGAAGATGGTAACAGTTTAGAAGTTATCGATAATTATGTACTAAACCTTTATTTTTCCTCACATGGCTCAGACTAAGAGAGGCCAAATAAATATGGAAGAAAACCTTATTACTTTAAATTTTCAGTGAAAAGGGATAGGAAACTATCTATAATGGGGCATTAGCCTTAATAAGGGCCACTCCATTCTGAAACTTTCAGAATCTCTGTTTGCATGACAAATCGAGTATTCCTCCTAAATTTCTTCTGAAGTCTACAGTTAGAAAGAATCTCGTATACAGAGGTGCTAGTACAAGACGTAGGTTTGATGATGAACAGGTTTTGAGAATGTCAGCTAGGAAGGACTCTAGAGAGAGACACCAACAAGGCCTCTTAGGTAAAACAAGAAGTAGAAAATTAGACAAAACTCTTAGCCTTATAACGATGAGTAGCGGCCTTTCTTAGAACTATGGTAAACATTTTTCCTATCTCCTTCCTCAACCCCACCGCTCATCCTGTGCTACTCACTTGCTGTAATAGAAACACAGGAAGAGGATACTGCAGTTCAGATACATAAGACTGAAACAGATACTCTAGGTCCTGTTTATGCAATGTAAGCATGCATGCTACAACATTATTTTGCATTTGTTTAGGGTATCTATAATAAAAAAGTAATAAAACCACTATGAAATCCTTATCATAAAACATACCACAAAATTGGTGAGGGGCTGATGGAAAGGAAGAAAGGAATGATGATGATGTGTCTATCTGGCATGACTGGGTGGTTAGCAATGCTTTGAACCGAGAAGAAACACAAGACATGCAATTTGTGTGTTAACTGGGAATAAAAACGATAATGGGTTTGAGGTTCCAGAGAGACATACCAAAAAAGAAGTAATACAAACAGAGCATATGTAAAGGAAGAAGTCTAAAAACAAGAGTTTCCTAATACTAGTATTTCAGCTCTTGAGGTAACACTCGAATATGTATTAAAATATAGCATTCTCTTGATAAAATTCATTTACTTCTTTTTTCTAAAAATTTATTTCAGAAAGAGACTGTGGGGGAGAGGAGGACAGGGAGAGAGAGAATCTTAAGGCAGACTCCCCGCTGAACACAAAGCACAACGTGGGACTCGAATCTCACAACCCTGAGATCATGACCTGAGCCGAAATCAAGAGTCAGCTGCTTAACTGACTGAGCCACCCAGGTGCCCCATAATTCATTCACTTCTGACTTAGGATATGATTTATCAATGTCATCCACGTTTGCAAAGATAGTCTAAGAAGTGACAGTTCTTTTTGTTTCATTTTGCTTTGTTCAAAGTAAGCTCTATACCCAACATGGGGCTTCAACTCATAACCCCAGGAGCAAGAACTATACGCTCTACCAACTGAGTCAGCCAGGTGCCCTGTTTATTTTTTGAGGCCTAAAGCCATTTCTGGCACAACTGCACTACTGCATAGTCCCTGGTGAAACAAGGGTGGTATTGAAGCTCTCCTCCAATCCTTAACATGTCTGAGTTCATGTGTTCACCTAACGGTATCTGAGTTACTCTCATATATGATATCAGTAAGATATACTGGATATTAAAGCACTTTATTAACTATGATTTTCAGACATCACTTCTTGAAACAGATTCTCTTTATTAGTTGTTTCATTTCTGCCTTCTCTGAAGAAAGACAATAACCTTTGGGTTCACCATGCCAAGAAAATTGTACCTTGGAGGAAGAGGATAGGTCTGTCATGTGGTAATCATTTTTGGAATGAATGTCTTCTCAGCAGTAATATTTTGCCAGCATCTTTCACCCCACAATATGGAAACAATATGGAAAAAAATAAAATATGATATTTTCTAGAATCATTAACAGAATATACAAATAAATTTCCCTAACATTTTTTCCATCTTAAGTTTTCCCTTTTCTTTCTAATGAGATTATCTTAAACCAATTCATTTCTTTATATGGGTACTAGGTACTGGTTGAGATATACAAGTCTTCATCTGACTCCTGGGTCACTTCCTTAACAAGCATTTCCCACCCCTACCTCAGGGCTTGCTACTTCCTGTGCGTGGAACACTTTTCCCACAAAGTCCTCACATGGCTAACTCTCTTATTTTATTCAGATCTTTGCTCAAGTGCCATGTCCTCAAAGAGGCTTTCCCTAATCACCCTCTAAAAAATAACATGCCATCTTATCCCATCATTCTCTATCCCTTCTTCAGTTTATTTTTCTCTACAGCACTTTCTAGAATTTGAAATTATATACCTGTTTCTTATTAGTAGTCACACACTACACTGTATGCTCCAGGAGAGCCAGAAATTCACATATTCAACATTAAATCCTCAGCACATAGAACAGCGCCTGACAAATATGAGGCATTGAGTGAAAATCTCCTGAATGAAATGAGTTTTTTTAAAAAATTAACATGTATTATTTGCTTCAGGGGTACAGGTAGGTCTGTGAATCATCAGTCTTACACAATTCACAGCACTCACCATAGCACATATCCTCCCCAATGTCCATAACCCAGCCATCCTGTGAAATCAGTTTTTAAAAATTAAACATTAAAGGGCGTCTAGGTGGCTGAGTTGGTTAAGCATCTACCTTCCACTCAGGTCATGATCCCAGTCTTAGGATCGATGGAGCCCTACAGTCTTCCAGCTCCCTGCTCAGTGGGGAGTCTGCTTCTCCCTCTGCCCCTCACCCTGCTTTCATGCTCTCTCTCTTGCTCTCTCCCCACCAAAAATAAAATCTTTAAAAAATAAATAAATAAAAATAAATGTTACACAAGGAAAGACTTGTTTGTTTTTTTTTAACCTTTCCAATCCAAAAATCGTTTCTCAGGATCCACTGGATATAGTCTAAGCCTCACAGAAGAGTGTGACTTAAAAAGTGCACTATATTTGGGAGGAAAAAAAATTTCCTAAAAAAAAAAAAAAAAAAAGGACCCCTGAATCACAGTATACATACAGCCTTAAATATGACACTGTTGAGATGTTTCAAAATACACAATAAAGTAATTATTTAAAAAACCCATACTAGGGATGCCTGGGTGGCTCAGTCAGGTAAGCTACTGCCTTCAGCTTAAGCCATGATCCCAGGGTTCTGGGATCAAGTCCTGCATCAGGCTCCTTGCTAGGCAGGGAGCCTGCTTCTCTCTCTGCTTCTGCCTGCCACTCTGCCTGCTTGTGCTATCTCTCTCTCTCTCTCTCTGACAAATAAATAAATAAATAAATAAACAAACAAAATCTTAAAAAAAAAAAAAAAACCCATACTAATTCCTCAAAAAATTAAACATAGAATTACCATATGATTTAGCAATTTCACTTCTGGCTACTAAAAATTAAAAACAGGGACTCAAACAGCTACTTGTACTCCCATCTTCATAGCAGCATTATTGACAATAGTCAAAAGGTGGACATAAATTAAGTATCCATCAGACAGATAAATGGATGAACAAAATGGTATTTAACAAATAATTCAGGCTTTAAAAGAAAAGAAAAGAAATTGTGATACAACAATGTGAATGCACTTAAAGCCATAGAACCGTACTTAAAGCTGGTTAAAATGGTTAAATGTTATGAAATATATTTATGTACATTTTAATGTTATATATATATTTAGCCACAATTAAAAAAATTTTTTTTTACTTATTCATTTGGGAGAGAGAGCACAAACAGGGGGAGAGGGAGAGGGAGAAGCAGGCTCCCTGCTGATCAGAGAGCCCAATGCGCAGCTTGATCCCAGGACCCCGAGATCATGACCTGAGCAGAAGGCAGATGCCTAATGGACTGAGTTAACCAGGTGCCGCCCCCCCCCTTTTTAAACATTTTATTTACTTATTTGACAGATAGACTACAAGTAGGCAGGGAGGCAGGCAGAGAGAGAGGAGGAAGCAGGCTCCCTGCTGAGCAAAGACCGCAATGTGGGGCTGGATCCCAGACCCTGGGATCATGACCTGAGCTGAAGGTAGAGGCTTTAACCCACTGAGCCACCCAGGTGCCCCACCAGGTGCCCCTTTTAATCACAATTTTAAAAAGGTAAGTGAGGAAAATCTCTATTAAAACAGACAGGAAAACAATGTCTTTCTTTCCTTTACATTCTTTTAATGACTATAGTGGGAGTATCTTACAAGAGGACCATACAGTTTACAAAGTGTTTTTCACACAGTAATTCATTTTATTCTCACATCAAGTCTTCATCGTTGAAGGACAGGCTTCATTGTCTGATCCCTGATTGAGGCAAGGAAGGCAAAAAGGTGAAGTGACTTATCCAAAGTAAAACATATTGTAAAATGGCAAAGCCAAACAAAACTAGATCCTAGGCATTCCCATCTTTAATCTACTGTTCTGTCTCAATAAGAAAGCATCTCAAATCTTCAGTCCTATACTAATCTTTCCTAAGAGAACAATCATGTCTTCTTTAAACTTCCCTATGTCTACAGGACACTATACTTGTTACTCAAATTTGAAACTGAAGTTTCTACTTCATCACTCAATTAAGATTAAAGAACAGATCTTAAACTAATCTCCAGTGTTCTGCACTGCTGGTGAACAATAAAAAGTTTCTGGATTGTGGATTATACTCTATAAATATCAACCACCTCTACTGAATATCCTCCTGTTTTCACTCCTTGCTATTAGCCTGTTTTTTACTTCTTTGCAGAAGATACTTCTACAATTACAAAAATAGAAAAGAATAGTAAAACAATCTCTGTCCATCACTAAGTTTCAATAATTACTAATCTGTGGCAGTCCTGTATCACTATATCCCAATTCATTCTCTACCCAATCCCTCCAAATTATTTGAAGCAAATGTCAGATAGCATATGTTATTTCACCTGTAAATATTTCTTTATACAACTCTAAGAGAAAAGGACAACTATATTACCTTTATTACATCTGAAGTAATGAACAGTAATCCCTTAACACCAACTTCCCACATTCCCCCAACTGTTTACTTTTTTTTTGGTTTGTTTGACTCAGGATCCAAATAAGGTCTCTACACTGTGACTGCACCACCATGTCTCTTAAAGAGGTTCCTTTCCGACCCATTCTTTTTTTCCTCTTGCAATTGTCTTTGTTGTTGTTGAAAAAGTCAGATTATCTGGTAGTTTCCCACAATGTGGATTTTGCCAAATGCATCACCATGATGTAGTTTAATATGCTCCTCTGGCCCCTGTATTTACTGTATTCATAGAATTAGTGACTTGATGAGATTCTGGATCATTTTCATACTTTTAAAAGTTTATTTTGCCAATACTGCTTCACAGATGGTAATTCCAACAATAGGTACAAAATGTCTACTTCTAAGTTTGCGATATTAACAATTATCAATGACCACCAACTAAGGTCATTAATTAGGAGTTGCAACATGGTGATATTGTATCTTCCCTTCTTTATTCACTAGCTGGAAATTTTCTGAATGAGTAACTCATCAACTATTCACTTTTCTGATATGTAATTTGTGTAGAAAAGGCAGAATAAATGAATGATTCTTTACTTTTATTTCCTCATTTTCAAAACAATGAACTTTGCAGCATTTTCTAAGAATGACCAGCAAGTTTAAAAGAATGTTACAGATTTATGGATTCAAATGTGTTTAATGGATTTCAATCCTTTGCAGTTATCCTTACCGGGGCTCAAACTGTCACGTATTTAGACAGTGGAAACTTACTCAAATTGGCTCCTGAGACCTTATGACACAATCTTACTGTCTCTGATAGCTTCTTTGCTTTCTGGGGTTACACCTTATATTTTTCTTGCCTTAGACATGGAATCAACCACCTCTTTATTTATTTAATTTTTTTAAAAAGATTTTATTTATTTGTGTGAGAGAGAGAGAGGGAGCGCACGTGCGAGCGAGCACAGGCAGGCCGAGTGGCCTGCAGAGGCAGAGGGAGAAGCAGGCTCCCCGCCGAGCAAGGAGCCCAATGTGAGACTCGATCCCAGGATGCTGGGATCATGACCTGAGCCCAAGGCAGCTGCTAACCAACTGTGCCACCCAGGCGTCCCATATTTATTTATTTATTTTTTAGATTTTATTTATTTATTTGAGATAGAGAAAGGACAGAGCAGGGGGGAGGGGCAGCAGAGGGAGAAGCAGTCTCCCTGCTGACAGGGAGCCCAACGTGGAGCTGGATCCCAGGACCCTGGAATCATGATCCTAGCAGAAGACAGATGCTTAACCAACTGAGCCACCCAGGTGACCCTCATCCATCTCTTTAAAGAAGTTCTAATTTCTTTCAGTGGGAAATGGTATTTAGAAACCACAATCTAGGTGCTATGAGAATTAAGTGCCTTTTTAGTACACAGAGAGATAATTTTATACACATCCATCTACACAAGCATGTACATATATACAAACAAATACATGACTTTATGCTGATGCTTCCAATGCATTTCAAAATTCCTACGGTTTTTACTTAATCTCATTGATCCTTCATGTTTCTCCTTTCTTACATGCCAAAACTCTATTCTCAATGTTGCCTACATGACAGTTCATTTACTTTATCTCACCTTATACATGCAACAGCTGAGAATGAAAATGTCAGTACTATCTACCATCAACAATATGATAAAGAAAATCATTTTATGCTTATTTTTTGCAACTCTTTCTACCCTTAGGATATTACCCAACTCAAAATATCCTACAAATTATCATGTATGTCAGTCAAGTGGAGTAATTTATTCTGTGTATCACTAGCTGGAAAAACACTTGGTAAGTTTTGTTACCTTTGATTTTCAGGCATTACATTTTTAACTGTTACATAATTCTGTAAAATACTTAGATGGATTTAAAGTCAAAACCACAGAACAACATATATTCAAGGAAGACCAGATGCTCTCCCTGTCTAAGTTCACCCCTTCTTGCCCCTTAGTTAACTTTATTAATACTTCTTTCCCTTCCCTAAATGTAAGAGTTCTTGGTCAGACTTGAAAACAGGTCCTTGGCAACCTTCAAATTATGCTTGATGACCCTCATTTCACCATAATCCTGGGACCAAATGGGCATATATAAAAAGTCACCTTTACAATACTTCTATATAATACCCCAAATTCCCTCTTTTTTGGCTATGATCCGAATGGCTCCCTAAAAGAAGCAATAATGAAATTAGCTAGTAACTTCCTTCTCCTATCTCTCTACTCCAGCATCTAATTTTAAGTAATATATGTTTAATTATACTTAAACCTATGAGACAATCACGGAGTTTTTTCTACTTTTTATATATTCTTCCCATATTTTGGATAATTAAACTTTTTCTACAGAATTAAACTATTGAGTGTTACACACTATCCTGTCTTTCAATCTTAGTTTCATCATTAAAAAATCGGGGCGCCTGGGTGGCTCAGTGGGTTAAAGCCTCTGCCTTCGGCTCAGGTCATGATCCCAGCATCCTGGGATCAAGCCCCGCATCCGGCTCTCTGCTCCGCGGGGAGCCTCCTTCCTCCTCTCTCTCTCTCTGCCTGCCTCTCTGCCTACTTGTGATTTCTCTCTCTGTCAAATAAATAAACTCTTTAAAAAAAATTAAAAAAATATATTTAATGTCCATTACCAGTTTAAAAGTGTTATTCAGAATACAGGTCCACAATCCCTTATCAGGTAGAAACCTCTGGAGCTAGATAGGTTCTAGAATTCAGACTTTTTCCCTCTTCTTTTTTTTCTAGAAAGTAATACGGTTGTGGATTATTTACTGTAATTATGTAAATACCCAGTTACGTTTAGCATAGCACCCCATAACCTAACAAGTTGACATTTTGCAGTAAAGTGTATTAAATATTTAAACTAAGTTATGTTCATTTACATGAGGTTTTGTTGCCAAATGAATCCAGGTCATTTCAGTATTTGCCATCAAATGAGTCTCCCTAAAAAATGGTTTTCAGAACTTTTGGAAATTCATATTATAAATAAGAGTGTGGATCTGTAGCTACTAGCTCAAGATCATGTACTAAAAATAGTATTTCCCCTACCCAATCACCACCAAAAAAGTCAAGCCAGAGAACATTTTTATATATGTTAAATGAAGACATCTTTTTTTTTTGTATGGCTAACACATATGCTATATTAAATTTCAGATGTACAACATACTGAGTTGACAATTCTGTACATTACCCAATGTGTGATAAGTGTAGTTACCATGAAAATATCTTTTTAAATGGCATTTTTAAAAAAAAAGACTTTGTATTTATTATTTGACAGACAGAGATCACAAGTAGGCACAGCGGCAGGCAAAGACAGAGAAAGAGGGAAGCAGGCTCCCTCCTGAGCAGAGAGCCTGATGGGGCACTAGATCCCAGGACCCTGGGATCATGACCTGAGCGGAAAGCAGAGGCTTAACCCACTGAGCCACCCAGGGGCCCCTAAAATGGCATTTTTCTATAAAATTCCATGGCATTACTGCAAATAGAGATTACTTGTTAGAATTTTGCTTAGGAGAATCTTATTAAGTCCATGTGGGCTTTTTCTAATATAACCTATTGTAATTCAAAACAGCTGTCAGTCCCCTGCTGATACTTTTATTTCCTATTAAAAATGCATTCTTAAAAGAATATAAAAGTACATCACATTCCACTAATCTATGCAACATTCTTTTAAGTGTAACCATTAGAATTTTTAAACCAGAAGTTGAGGGAAAGAATGCAAAGAAACGAGGAGATGAGCCTGGTTCTTAGAACTCTGGCTCCACTACAATCATAGCTTAACTTTGGCATGGGAGGTATTTGTGTTTTTGATAATAAAATGAAACTATATATTCTTAGTGTTCCCTTAATATTCTAGTTATGAAGTACTTCTGAAATAAAATGCCTACTTTACAAATGTATATCACACATGGTCTGAAATTTGTTATCTCTTAGCTGTTCAAATTATTTAAAAAAGATAATCTCTGAGGAATCATGAACAACCTAGGAATAGTCACAATTGAAATCTCATAAATTGTAGGTTAAGAAAATCTAAACCAGTAAAATAATCATTAAGAGATATTCAATTATTAAAAATAATTTTTAAGTGTAGCTACGGTAGTCTCCCCTTATCCATGAGTTCACCTTCCATAGTGTGTACTGTCAGAAGGTAAACAGTAGCTTAATGCTGTGTCACAATGCCTGTGGTCACTCACCCCACTTCATCTCATCAAATGGGCATTTATTTTATCATCTCACATCATCACAAGAAGGACTGTCAGTACAGTACAGTAAGGTATTTTGAGAGGGACGCCTGGATGGCTCAGTTGGTTAGGTCTGCCTTTGCCTCAGGTCATGATCCCAGAGTCCCGGGGTGGAGTCCTGTATCAGGCTCCCGGTGTCACTGGGGAGCCTGCTTCTTCCTCTCACAGTGACCTCTATTCTCACTCACTCTGCACAAGCACACTCTCTCAAATAAATACATAAATAAATAAATCTTTTAAAAAAAGCTACTTTGAGAGGGAGGGACCACATTCACATAAATGTTATTGCATTATACTGTTACAATTGTTGTTGTTAATTGTTGTTGATCACGCCCTGCCCTTTTTGGCTAATCAAGTATATTATTGCTATTCATCTCTTAGTGTGCCTAATTTGTAAATTAAACTTCATTCCAGGTACAAATATAAGGAAAAAACTTAGTATATATAGTGTTCAGTACTATCTGCACTTTCAGGCATCCACCTAGGGTCTGGGAACATATCCCCTGTGGACAAGGTGTGGTGGGGGAGGCTACTGTAACTACAAATTACTATGGTGAAGGTGAAGTTGATTTATTTGACTCAAGCCAACAAATGGTGAAGTATACTGAGACAGGAATTATAACTCTCCTTTCCCATCCTTCCTCTTCTGTCAGACTTTATCGTTGAAGCATGTGACAGAACTATGACTTTGTAATTAAGGTTATAATGAGAATTCTCTGTCACAAGCTATTACTAACATTTGCTACAATTCATCTAGTTCTGCCACAAAGCTTTTTTTTTTTTTTGCTTACCAGAAAATTCTCATGTATAGTCTCAAGCAAGCAAGAAATATTTTGGGAAAGTCTGAAGACAAGAATAATTAGGTCTTGTGAGGCACATTATGGAATTTTTCCCTAAGAACAATTCACAAATAAACCCCAGATAAAACAGACCTGAATATACTTTCATAATATAGGAGAGAAAATACACATATTATACTTCAAGTTAGTTCTGGCACTCAAGTCTCCTAAATGAAGGAAGGAAGGAAGGAAGGAAACTGCACAGTAACAACACCATTCATTATTGCTCCTTCCAAGACTCCAACATTAGTCTTTTCATAAAATTTTAGGGATTGTGGCCAGAGAAGACTGTCAAACTTTTTATCCAAGTGAACATTTTTAGAAAATAATTAAGGACAAGTAACACTTTGTGTATCTAGTCCAAGTGATTTATCCATTTGCCTTTAGTTTAAAGACAGTAACATACCTCATATTTAGTTAATATTGTTTACAAAACCCATTTTCATGTTATTTCATCCTAACAACTCATTGCTGAGTTATGAATGGAGCAGAGACTGTGCTTCATCCTGTAGGCTTTGGCTCAAAGTGCACGGAGTTATGTGGAGGAGTCAGCGTACAAGCAAGTGATTACAGTGGAGTGCAACAGGGCTGGACGAGTAAGCCAGAATACTAAGGGAGTGAGGGTATGACTATTGGTAAAGGTCATATTTGAACTGGATCTTGAAGAATAAACATGACCGCATCAATAAGGAGATTTTTGATGGCAAATGGCTTCAACATTTACCTGTCAGGTGATGAAATCCCATGGAAGAGAAAGCCACAGGCCCCAGTACGGTATGTCTAAAACGATGTTATCATGGACCTACGTTCACTCTCTCTGATCTACCATCTTCCAGGCATGCTTCGTCATCCCTTGTGGTCACAAGACAGTTGCCAGTGGCAACTGGGGTCATCTATTTTCTTGCTCACATAAAATAAGGGAAAAAGTCCTCTCCCCCAGAAATAGAATGTCTCCTTCCCTTCAATCTGACTGGGACAAATAACAGTTTACAGGGAAATGCCTTGAGCTGACTGGCTTGGAGTAATCAAAATCTACCCCTGAAGTGGGCGATGAATCATCTTCTCAGAGTCTCCTGGATAACAGAGAGAAAAAACTCCAAGCGCTGGGATAAACACATGAAGAACAGAAGCATAGGAAATAAGAAACAGCTTGGTATGGCTGGAGTCATGGGAAATCTAAGGTTGGAGATAGCCTACAAACTCTCCTGAGTGTGGACTTCATCCCATAAGCGATGGGAAATTAATACAGGTTTTTAAAGTAGGGAGATGACATGCCCAAATTGGTTTTTTTGTTTTTGTTTTTTTTTTAAGAAACATAAATGTGGTAGCAATATAGAGAACAGAGAAGGAAAGGGAGAGTGAAGAACAAACGGCAGCAACACGACTGGTAGGAGTTCAATAATCAGTTCACACTGGGAACAAAGTGGTAACGGGAAGGGAAAAAATTGAAGAGCAAACACAAGATGGCAAAGCTGCTTTGTAAAACATGGCATACATACAGGTAACACACACACACGAACATGCACAGAGGAGGAAAATTAAGCCCCAGACAGATTAAGTGGCTTGCTTAAAATCACAAACCCATAAACACGAGTCAGAATCTCAAAGGAGGTTTGATTCCCAGTCCAATGTTCTATCTAAAAAGCCCAACAACACGCAAAAGCCTTTTTGAATCCTGTGATGTAAAGGATGCTCTATGTATTGGATTAAAGGGATTCCTATTTATTCCAACCTTAATATAACTCAGTATCAATTTATATAACAGTATATTATACATTTTGAAGTTTCTATGTTATTTGAGATAGGATGTTGTGAAAACTCTATTTGCAATGTCATATTTACAGCCTGTCAAAATTTAAATTTAAAAAAAAGATTCTAAAAACCACTGCAGTTTGCATTAAAAGAATTTTAAACTTGTTTTGCAAATAAATTAGGTACTGAATATTTGAAATGCATTATAAAACTAGAGTCAACAGGGACCTGAAAAGTTTCTTCTAAGTTATGCCTGCCTTTGAAATTTTGGATTCTGATAACCAACTTCCACTATCATCAACTTGAAAGACGTTGCCTCACTTTCAAAGACACTTGTTTTAGAGGATCTAAACTGGGTGGCTCAGTCATTAAGCGTCTGCCTTCAGCTCAGGTCATGATCCTAGGGTCTTGGGATCAAGCCCTGCACTGGGCTCCCAGCTCATCAGGGAGTGTACTTCTCTCTCTCCCTCTGCTCCTCTCCCCTGCTTGCACACACTTTCTCTCTCTCTCTCTGGCAAAGAAATAAAAGCTTAAAAAAAAGAAAAAAGAAAAAGTCACTTGCCTGTTTGTTTTTACAGCAGTAAAGTCTGATTTTGTTTTGTTACCATTGTACCAAGACTGGGTTAACAGCAAAGATGGTTTAAAATAAAATAAAAACAGGGAGCCTGGGTGGCTCAGTCAGCTGAGCGTCTGCCTTTTTGGCTCGGGTCGTGATCCCAGGGTCCTGGGTCTGGGTCTCCGCTTGGTGGAGAGCCTGCTTCTCCCTCTCCCTTTGCCTGCTGCTCCCCCTGCTTGTTCTCTCTCTCTGTCAAATAAATAAATAAAATCTTAAAAAAACAAAACAAAAAAATGCTTTTCCATTAAAAAATTATAAGCAATATAGTTTTTAGCTTAAATCTTAAGTCTTCTGCTTCTGAATTAATGAATAACTGTAGGGAGCACCTGTGTGCCTGGCACTATGCTAGATGTTGGGAATACAGCTGTGAACAAAATTATACTACAGTTATTCAGGCATGTATTTGTATAATTATTTGATTAATGACAGTCTTCTCTACTGAGTTAACCATAGTACTATTTTTCTTCAGGCAAAACATGACTGCAAATGTACACAGATGATGCCTAAAACATCAACTGGGCATTAACATGTTACTTTGCCAATGACAGCAGAATTTTCCCTGTCACTAGGCTACACTCTCAGCACCCATAACTGAGTTTTTTTTTCTTTCATTGAAACATACCTGCTAAAACACTAAGCAAACCAGGAATATAAGGTAACAATTTCAATATAATAAAGGAAAATCCACAGCAATCATCATACTGAACAGTCAGAGTATTTACTCTAAGATCAGGATAAGACAAGGGTGTATAGTTTCACCATTTGTATTCAATATAGTACTGGAAGTCCTAGGCAGAACAATTAGGCAAGAAAAATATCTGAATGCCTTTGAAGGCCTCAAATTGGAAGGAAGAAGTGAATTTTGTATGTATGATTACACACACACATCAGAATAAATGCTTTCAGTAAAGCTGCAAGATAAAAAGTTAACACACAAAAATGAGCTGTGTACATTAACAATGAACAATCCAAAAAGGAAATTAAGAGATCAATCCTATTTGTGATAGTATTAAAAAAATAAAACACTTAGGAATAAACTTAACCAAGGAGTTGAAAGATTTTTACACTGAAAACCACAAAAGGTTGTGGGAAGACATTAAAGATATAAAAATACAAATAAATTGTAAGATATCTGGTGTTTATGAACTATAAGACCTAATATGTCAAAACTGCTTCAGTCTACAGATTCAATGAAATCCCTATTAAAAAAATCCTAATGTCATTTTTTTTTTTCCAAAAATTGAAAAAATCCACCCTGGAATTCATTTGGAATCTCAAAGGACCACAGACAGCCCAAACAGTCTTGAATTAGAACAACGCTGGAGGTCTCACACTTCCAGATTTCAAAAATTACTATAAAGCTACAGTAATCAAAACAATGTGATACTGGCATAAAGACAGACTCAGAGACCAATAGAATGTAGAGTTCAGAAATAAACCCTTGCATGGTATAATCAAGTCATTTTCAGTAAGGATGCCAAAGCCATTCAACGGAAAAACAGTCTTTTCAACAAATGGTGCTGGGGAAATACTGGATATTTGCATGCAAAGACCTAAACATGAGAGGTTTTTTTTTGGGGGGGGGAAGCTTCCTATCTTTGGAATTGGCAATGATTTCTTGGATTTAACACCAAAACATAAGTAACAATCAAAAAACTATATATATTGGACTCGATTAAAATTAAAAATTTATGTGCATTGAAAGCCACTCAATAGAGTGAAAAGGTAATACATAGAATGGCAGATAATATTTGCAAATCCTATATCTGATAAGGGATTGATATCCAGAATATATAAGGAATTCTACAACTCAACAACAAAAAAGCAAACAACTAAATTAAAAAATGGTAAAAGAGCTTTTTTTTTTTTTTTTGGTAAAAGATCTTAATAGTGGGGGTACCTGGGTGACTTAGTCAGTTAAGCATCTGACTCCACGTCAGTTCATGAACCCAGGGTCCTGGGATTGAGCCCTGCATTGCCCCACACTGGGCTCCCTGCTTGGTGGGGAGATTACTTCTCCCTCTCCCTCACTGTTCCCCCTGCCTGTGCTCTCTTGCTCTCCCTGTCAAATAAATAAATAAATAAAATCTTTAAAAAAATTAATAGATATATCTTTTTTAAAAGTAGAAAAGTTAAAAAGACTACTACAATATGGCATGAGACATTAAGTAATTAATGGTTAATGAATATTTGAAGAATCTGGAAAATATGCTGCCCTCAGTCACCAAAAATCAGATCCTTGAAGTATTTGTTCAATCATTTCATGTGTTTGTGCAAGTCCTGGGCACAATGAGCTGAGCAAGACACACAACAGTCCAAACACTTCACTAATCTGCATGTCTTCCTTGCACAGGAGCCAACTCTGTATCACTTCAATTTCAATATATGTGCTGCTGAAACAAGCACAACAGATATCTATCCAAAGAATATATACAAAAGGCTGATAGGTACAATAAGAGATCATTAAACATTAGGGAAATACAAATCAAAACTACAGTGGGGGCACCTGGCTGGCTCAGTCTATGGAACATGTGACTTGTCATTGAGTTGTGAATCTGAGCCCCATGCTGGGTGTAGCAAATACTTAAAAAAATTAAGTAAAAAAAAAAACACAAAAAACTACAATGATAAACTACTTCACATCCATGTGGATGGCTATTATCAAAAAAACAGAAAACAACAAGTGTTGGTGAGAATGTGGAAAAACTGGAGCCCTTGTGCATTGCTGGTGGGAATGTAAAATTTGCAGGGTATATACCCCAAAGAAATGAAAGCGCAGGCTCAAACAAACATTTGTAAACTCATAATCATAGGAACATTATTCATAACAGCCAAAAGGTGGAAGAAAATCAAGTATCCACTGACAGATAAATGAACAAAAATGGATGTACATACATACATACAATGAAATAGTATTCAGTGTTAAGAATGAAGGAAATTCTGACAAATGCTACAATATGAACGAACCTTGAAAACATCATGAGAGTCACAAAAGGATAAATACTGTATGATTCCACTTATATGAGGTACCTAGAGTAGTCAAATTCATACAGACAAAAAGTATATTATGGTTGCCAGGGGGTTTGGGGTAATGGAAATGGGGGCTTAGCATTTAACAGGTGTAGAGTTTCGGTGGGGGGAAATGAAGATGGTGATGGCTGCACAGCAATGTGGATGTATGTACTTAACGCCACAGAACTGTACACTTAAAACCGGTTACAATGTCAAATTTTATGTTTATGTATATTTTACCACTATAAAAACAATAACACCTGCCATGCATCCTTCCCAGCGACTCTATCCCTAACCTACGTTCTCATCTCTTCATATTTGGATAACTGCAACAGCCACGTCATTGCTGGTTTGTTCCATTCTTTGCTCATTCAAACTCAACCTGTAGATCACGGACAGGTTCATCCTGCTGCTTTATCATACTAATACCTGGCTTCCAACACTAAAAAGGCTCCCCATGTCTTGCCCAAGAAGATGAAAATCCCAATCTCCTCAATCTAGTACTCAAACCCTTCTAGACAGGTATCCTTCCAACTGTGTGATTTGTTTTCATTTTAGTCTCCCAAATCCAGTTGCCAGCTCATCCTAGTTTCCCTCCTTTCCCCTCCCCCAAAGCCAATCTCCACATCATATTCTCGCTTTTCCCTCACACAGTACCTGCTCCAGTATCTGTAAATCTAAACCTTCATAGGCTAGCTCAAGTCCCAAGTGTTCCAGGAAGTTCTTTAGACTCCTAAGGCCTCACTCATCTCCCTCTAACCAGAACACCTATAGCATTCTTTGTATTCACAGAATGTACTAGATTGTCTCCTAGACTCCTAAGGGTACATCGTATCTTTCCTGAGGGCAAGGTCTACATATTACACTTCTTTGTTTTCTTCTCTCAAAACTAAAACAATGCAAAACACAAACCAGATTTTCCATAATCACCAGGGTAACTGAACACAAGGTACAACTTTGATATGTGAGGTTTCACTGACTAGAACAGGATCAGAATCATTTGACATTATTGCATTTCTGAAGGTTAATCTGTGACACACAACAAAGAAAACTGCTGTAATTCAACAAAAAAATACATGGAAACTAGGCGGTATAACCTAGCAAACCCAGGTGTTTTAAATCTTGGAAATCTGAGTCTGATACAAACTTGTTTAAATGATGGTATTGGGACATGGAACAGAATAGTTAGGCTTTGTGGGACAGAATATTGACTTATGTATGGGTTTTACCGAATGCATGTAAGAATGCACCCAATATAACTGGGTGCAAATACAGCTACAGGCCCATGAAAACTCTAAATGAAATGTCAGTTTTATTAAGTTCAGGGTAGAAAAAAAAAATCTCATCAGTTACTTGTAACTGAGGGTCACTGTCAGAATCAGCGTGAGGCGCTTTCCATTTCTGCTTTCAACTTTACCTCACAAAGACCTAGGGATGGGCACCTGCACTGATGACGAATTCAATCAATGAAGAGAAAGAGGCTCAGAAGAGTAGTGAAAAGGGCTCTAAATGGGGGCGGAGGGAGGCCCGGATCCTAGTTTTGGCCCAATCCCCAGCCAGTTGTAGGACCCACAGCAAGTCACTCATCTCCCTGGGCCTACTTTCTCAGCTCTAAAACAAGTCATACCAGATCTCTATAGGCTTTTCTGACTCCAAAATTCCAGGACAAGCTTAATCACAGCTTCTATTAACATGTAGGATTCTTGCTATTTCAAATCTTTCTTCCACATTTCCGGAAGAAAGTAATGTATTTCAACAATCTAAAAGAAATGGATGCTATTCAGAGACAAAAGATTCTGGTAGTTGAAAAAAAAATAATAATTAATTCTGTAAAAATGCCTATTTCCTCATGACAGTAAGATGTTTTGGCAGAAGGAACAGTTCTCTGGTAAAGATAACCAAGACTGCTTTTGTAAATTAGGCCTAATCCAGAGTATTATCTGTGCTGGTATGCGAAGGGGTGCTATTGTAGTTCAAAGCGGAAACACCACTCCCCAGAGCTTCTCCCAAAAGGCGGTGAGAAAGTTCTCATCCTCGGGGTAAGGCTAGTAAACAGCTGTGCAAACGAGAAGGCACCGAAAATGCACGCTTTAAGCCATTCAAGTACTCCAAGCACAGACTCTTTTATCAAACACCCCAGGTATTGTCTTCCTCGCAACCTGTCAAAACGCAATCCCAGTTCGATCCCGGAACCGTAACTTACCCGGACGATCTAACTTCTCTCCCCACCGCGAGCAGCCGTCCGCAGGCCTGTTCCCTCCCTTATTCCTGCCCGCCGCTCTCACGCCCACCCCGGGGCGGTCGCAGCCCCGCAGCCGGGTAAACACGCGCCCGAGTCTCGGGAGCGGTTTCCCGGCGTCCTGGGAGCGGCGGGTTCCGCCCCTTGGAGCCCGGAGCCGGCCGGGCTGCTGTCGCGGCCACCTCGGGCCGCTCTCCCCGCCCCGAGCGCCACACCTCGCGCCTCTGCCCCCGGGACAACGGTGCACAGCCTAGTCTGCCCCTGGGAGCGCACGGGCACCGGGCGGTCAGCCGCCGCCTCAGCCCCAGACGGACGATTGCCCTCTCCCCGCCGGCGGCCCGGCGCCCCCCGCGGCGTCCCAGCCCCAACCCGGTACCCCCACCTCCCAGGCACAGCCCCTTCCTTGCCGGGACGCCTCGCGCCGCGCCGGGCACAGCCTCGGCTCTCAGCCTCCGAGACACCGAGGGACACTCACCTCGGAGGCTCCTCCCGCCGCTGCTGCTGCCGCCGCTGGGACCGCGGCCGTCGCCCCCGCCGCCGCCACCCGCACCGCCGTCCGCACCGGCGCCAGCACCCCCGGCCATCCTCTTCCTGCCGCCGCCGCCGCCCTCTCCGCTCCTGTCAGTGGCTCAGGCTCCCGGGCTGCTCCAGGTTCCCCTCGCCGCCATTTTGACTCCTAGAGGGAGCAGGAGGGGCTCGGCTCGGCGCGGCCCTGGGGCGCCTGCGCGGCGCTGCGGAGCCGGCCCGAGCCCCCGCCCGCCCCCGCCGTCGCCGCGCCTACGGTCACGTGGGCTCGCGGCGCGCGCGCGCGCGCGCACGCGCCGGTCCGGTCCCGGGAGAGGAGCTCGCAGGGCCCGGGAGCGGTCGAAGCCGAGTGCGCGCGCATTATTTCTTTTCCACGCTGGGGAGCGCTTCGCGGCACGCTCGGAGTTTGAGCAGCCTTCTACTTCCTTCGGGGCGCTGTGACAAATCATTAAATGTATCACAACGGAATTATAATAACGTTCGTGGACGATCAGTTCTACCAATTCTTCCTGCCGTTTGGCGGCCGGCATCCTGATCGATCGCACATATCTTGCGTTCTTGTCAAACACAGGACAGCGCTTCCGCGGAAAACTCCTGACAGTCTTGGCGTTTCGGCGGCTTCTAGGCGGTTTATCTTCACCTCTGCCTGGTGCTTTTACAGACAGCACCTTGCTGCATACTATAGCAGGTTTAAAACAAAAATCTCAAAGAAACGGAAAAGTTTTCCTTAACAAAATGTCTCCGTAAATGACGAGAATTGTTGAAACCGCACGATCTCTGCTTGGATGAGTCAAATCGCCCTTCCCTGGCTGCTCCTTGTCTGGGAGTTTGCAATAATTCCAGCGATGCCACGACAAAAACACCTTGTATTTATGAAGCACCTTATAGTACTTAAAACACCGTTAAACATATGGCTTCGTTTGAACACCAAGCCACCCTTTGAAGTCGTCGAGACAGGTATAATGGTTACAGCTAAGAAAAAGGCTTGGAAATACTCAGTCGTTTGCCCCGGGGCACACACGCAGCATTAATAAGTAGGCGCGAGCAAGCCCAGACTAGAATTCCAGACATTGTGACCCTGGTCTTCAGGCATATCTCCACTCAGCTCTCAGGTAGGGCTTAGAAATACCTGATGTATTTGTCCTCTGGGAATTCACTTCAGATGCTCTTGAAAGTATTTGCATTTTCAGTCTCTACCCACCCTTTGAGAAACAAGTTTTCCAAGTCACATCGGGTCTTCCTGTAGTTCTCTAAACCACCTCTAAGCTTATAAGAATAAGAGCAATTTTTAATTATGTGATCTTTTTAATCATCTGTTGGTACTTTATTATTTTACCCAAGCATTTCATATGTGGTTGGAGAATTGAAGGTTTTTTTCACATCCTTCTGAACCAAGAATGTAAAAAGTGTTAAAAATGTGTGATCTGAGCTTCTGATACTGACTTCCAACCTTATAGCAAATGGGGAAAGAGGGTCAGAATAGAAATTCAGACTTCCTCCCACTCCTGGAGAAAAGTGAAACCCCAGGATGTTATAGGATTAGAAGAACACTAAGGTCCTATGGAGAACGGGATCCCCTTTGCTCCCAAGGGGACCCCCCCCACCTCTAGCCCTCCTCTTCAATGGAGAAGAGCCATTTAAAATTATTGAAACTTGCACAGGAATCTGGTCTATAGCTTATGTGGCAGGCAGCTAGGTGGCCAAAGAAGAATTAGGGCCTGTCCTTCTGTTTCTTAGCAGGCAAAATGGGGCACAAGTCAGCTTCCATCTCCTCACTTCCCTCTTCTTTTGCTCTCTTCTCAGAAACATCATTGCTTATAGCAATAATTTGGTGCTGATGGGTGATCTGTACAGGACCGGAACTGGACTTCAAGAAGAAGGATACAGGTGGTTGGAGCTGAAAGTAAACCAAATTGAACTTGAGTTGCCAGGACATCTTGAGGTGGGTCCCAGGGACGGCAGTCTCCTGGCGGTCATGGTTCCAGGCCACAAGTCCTACCACATCACGCTTACCTTTAGGCTCCTCCGTGAGGCAAAGCAAGACCAAAGCCAGCACATGCCCCACATTATTTCTTCTTCAATCTTAAAGGCGAAAGGGCAGGTATGGCTAGAGAGCTCATCACCAAAGAAAAAATGGAGCAGGAACCTGCAGAACCCTGACGTGCCTTGCCTGACTCTGGAACGATAAGGCCAGGGCTGTGTTGCAAGGTATTTTCCATTAGTTTATCTTTGTCTTAATCAACTAAGTATTGCATTAACTGAAAGAGTTGTTACTTGCAAACTGAGAAAGTCCATGGTCCATACCCCTTCTTGATAATTCATTTAAAAAGATAATTAATTTAAAAAGATCAGTCCCCATCGGGGCACCTGGGTGGCTCAGTGGGTTAAAGCCTCTGCCTTCAGCTCAGGTCATGATCCCAGGTTCCTGGGATCGAGCCCCACGTTGGGCTCTCTGCTCCGCAGGGAACCTGCTTTCTCCCCTCTCTCTGCCTGCCTCTCTGCCTACTTGTGATTTCTCTCTGTGTGTCAAAAAAAAAAAAAAAAAAAAAAAAAAAATCAGTCCCCATCATTACACTTTCTCACTTATTCCTGATCCTCCTTACTTGACTTTGGTTCTGCTTCCTAGACACAATTTAAAAAACAAAATTAAAACCAACAACAATAGAAATCTAAAATTCTATTGAAGGCTTTTTGTTTTTGTTCTTAAGGGGGTTGAACAGAGGGAGAGGGAAAGAGAGAATCTCAAGCAAGCTCCACAGTCTGCACGGTGCAGAGGCAGGGCTTGATCTCAGCACCCTGAGATCACAATCTGAGCCAAAACCAAGAGTCAGGCAGTTAACCAACTGAGCCACCCAGGCGCCCCTATCAAAGGCTTTTTAAAACACCAAGTTCTGCTGGTTCTACCCTGTCCTTTTGTCCCTCTGCACATTCAGAGAACTCCAGTAGACTAGTTGGGTATGATTCGCCTTCACAAAACCCAAGCCCAAGTGTTCCATGATTTTTTTCCTCCCTTTAATTCATCTAGCTTGTGGTTTCTTATTATACCACTTAGCTACACTTTCAAAGTTCTGAAGTAGCTCAGTTTGCACATCCATCAGAGTTTAGATGTGTCTAGTTTTAGTCCAACACATTTTTTTAAAGCTTCCAATACCATGTGCCAAGCACAGTGCCCATGCTCAAGCTAAAAATATTAAATGATTCTTTGCCCTTGAGAAGCTTAGAGTCTAAATAGAAAGACAGACTGGGGGAAAATGGCTAGCCCTAAGATAATACTCCGTAGTGGTGAACAGAATGGGTCCTAGAGTTATACGGATCTGGGTGGCCATCTGACACAAACCAGGCCAATGAAAGTCATTTCTGGAAATTTCTGCCAGGCTATCCTAGGATTTGTTTCCTCTTAATCTATTTCTCTGGGTTTATGACTTTAGGGGACAATGTAGATTTTCTTCTTCAGCTCTGAGAAGAAAGCCAAGAGCGGTAGGACTGAAGACTGCAAGCAGAAACAGAGAGCTTGTAGAAGGGGAAGCCAGGGCATCATTTGAACTTTCGGGCATGGCTGTGCCTTAAACCAATCCACGCCGGTTTTCTTGTGTTTGTGAGCATGAAGTTGCCCTTACTCCCCCCCCCCCCCTTTAAAATCTTAAACTGGTTGGGAGTGCGTAAAAACAGTTAGATTCTGTCCCTTGGAATCAAGAATTCTGAATTTATGTTCTGTTCCTTCTTCTGCTCCCTCCATTAGCAAATGGGACCCCATCCACCAGATCCACCTGGACACCGATGCTGTAGACTTGAGTCATTCCTTGCATTAACTGTGTATTCTGTTTTCTGCTACTCTATTCTGTTCCTTCCTTTTTCTACCATGCATAATCATCCACCAAAGCCTATCCCTAGGCTTCTTTCTGGAATATAGTATGGAAGCTTGTTTTTGTTTATTTTTTGAGAGAGTGAGAAAGAGGGAACAAGTGAGGGGAGGGACAAAGAGAGGGGAAGAGAGAGAATCCTAAGCAGGCTCCACGTTCAGTGTAGAGCCCGACTCGGGACTCAATCTCATGACCCTGAGATCGTGAGCTGAGCTGAAATTAAAAGTTGGACACTTAACTGACTGAGCCACCCAGGTGCTCCAGGTACCTGGGTTTTTGAAATCATAATAAAAAGGAAACCTCTATTTTCCTTATGCTTTGCTTATAATGATTCTGTTTCCAACTGTTTTTCTGAATCTCCTGGAGTCTAAAATATTAAGTGAAATGAAAACACACATGTCAAAGTACCCAGACGAGGGACTAGTACCTTGAAAGATGTGAAAAATGTCTTCCCTATCTCCGGAAGAAAGAAAACATTTTTATCACCAGAGACAGAGAGTTCCGAGAGACGAAGATTAGGGGAAATGTATACAAACATATCGTGTTCAACTAAGCCTTATCTTCCTAGTCACTTTATAATTAACTCTGACTCAAGATCCTTTGTCTTGTCCTATTTTCTCTATTTACTACTCTTTGTCCAGCTTAGTGCATAGGTGTTTTGCTCCAACTGTATCTGTGGGTCTTTACTTTCCTAGGGCAACTCCCATGTAGATGCAAAAATCTGTATGCCTTTTTCTTGTTAATCTGTTTATGTTGATTTAAATCTTAGTCCCAGCCAAAAAGGAAGTAGAGGTAAATATTTGCCTCCTCTGCACATGAATGCAACTACATTTAAAATGTGAACTTCGGTTCATTAAGTACACAATCAGTACAGTGAAAAGACAAGTCACCCTATGAGAAAAGATATTTACAATACATAAAAACAAAAGGCTTATATCCAAAATATGTAAAGAATTCCTACATTCAATAAGAAGGAGGCATCTCAATTAAAAAAATGGACCAAAGATTTGAACACACGAGGAATCCAAATGAGACAAACAAGAAGGTGCTCTTCATGTTAGTGAAAGGAAATACAATTTAGAGCTATAATAAGATAAAATTACTGACTCATTAGATTCATAAAAATGAAAAAAAACAATTTCAAGTGCTGATGAGGATGTAGATTAATAGGAACTCTGTACACTGCTGGTGAGACTGAGAATAGGAAGAACCATTTTTTTTTTTTTTTTAAGATTTATCTATTTAGGGGCACCTGGGTGGCTCAGTGGGTTAGGCCTCTGCCTTCGGCTCAGGTCATGATCTCAGGGCCCTGGGATTGAGCCCCGTATTGGGCTCTCTGCTCAGCAGGGAGCCTGCTTCCTCCCTGCCTCTCTGCCTACTTATGATCTCTCTCTGTCAAATAAATAAACAAAATATTTTTAAAAAATATCTATTTATTGGGGCGCCTGGGTGGCTCAGTGGGTTAAGCCACTGCCTTCGGCTCGGGTCATGATCTCAGGGTCCTGGGATCGAGTCCCGCATCGGGCTCTCTGCTCGGCGGGGAGCCTGCTTCCCT